>NC_089788.1:51779547-52052047 GCF_040412425.1 Macrobrachium rosenbergii
CTAGGATGAGAGAAGAGAAGAGTCTTAGATTAGGTAAAGTAGGGTGGAAACGTTTGATGGGGATGAGCCAGTTTTCTTTTATGGAAGTGAATTGTGGATGTTGAATGCAAGTGAAAGAAAAAGTTCAGCTGAAGCTGTTGAGATCAGTTATTTATGAAGTGTATGTGGCGTTAGAAGAACTGGAAAGGCGAGAAATAAGGTGTATAGAAGTGCCAAAAAGCTTAGTACAGCTGAAAGAATGGGTCATCGTTTGGGAAGATTTGGTTGTGTGGAAGGAGTGATGAAGGGCAGTAGGGTGGTAAAAAGAGTGCTTGACTCGGATGTGGTAGGAGGGAGTAGGAGAGGAAGAACTAGACAGTGTTGGATAGACGGAATGAAAGAGGTATATCCAGGAAGCTCTAGAGTGCCTGCAAGATAGAAAGGAATGATGCAGCTTATATTAAATTTGGGCACGTTGCTGATGTGCCTATGTGTGGGTGTATGAACGATTCAGCAGTTGAAAATGAATATGGCTGTGGCTGTTTTGTTGATTTTTCTCTGAAACCACTTCCTGTAAGGGGAGACGGTTTCATGCTGAAAACGTATGGTTGTTTATGTACACATGAATATTGCTGTGTACAAGCAGTGCTTTTTCGTACACAACTCTTGTCTGTTGTTGTATATTGTTTCTGCAGCTCACTCTATACACAAACAAACACATACTGTGACTCAGAAACCACATAAAAGATACAATATCGTGACCACTCCGTCCTCGTGCTGAAACCGACACTATCAGTGTGAATAAAGCGAACTGTTATTGTCTGGCGAATTATGACGGAGGGATTATGTTGCATTATGAAAAAAATCTAATCTCAAGCAAGTTATCTTGTTCGCTCGATTGCTATTCGATAAGAGCTACAATGTGTTACTTATTGTGAACGTGTTGGTTGTTCGTTGAGGTTTAATGTGCTGCATGTTTAAATTCCTTGAAATATTCGCTTGCTATAGACTTGGTGCTTGTGGTTAAGTCGGGACGGTAGGGTTTGCAAAGGGAGCCATGTGGAGTCTAGTTCTGAAATGAGAAAATCCCTTGACAAGCAAGCAGACAGTTTTTATTCTCTTCTTCCTTCCCTCCACTGATTTTCTCCGGAGCATTTCGATGCTTTCTTTGCCCAAAGAAAGAAAGAAAGGGAGAATGAAAGCGGGTGTCTATTAATAACGCACGATTTCTCCCTTTCTCCTTTAATAGGTAGATTTAAGTTCAAAGCCAAGTCTAGCAATAGAGGCTACTGTGTAAACCCTCCTGCAGCCCCAGGCACGTAGGTGGGTATTCCCGCCGGAGCCCCTCGAGTCGCCACCAGCACCTCCCACGGAGGCGCATGAGGTACACACAGGTTGCTTATTAGACAAGTGTCACATGCTTGACGCAGACCCGTTTCGGAGTAACATTAGAATACCTTTAATTCCAGCAAAGGGGTCGAGTGTCACTTCAAACGCACCGGCAGAAACTCCGGGTTCAAATAGAACGATGTCGGAGAGAGCTTCATTCTTATTAATCCCCTGGCATAGTATTAGACGTGCTTACTTAACTCTCCCTTTCTCTGTTTGTGTGTATGTGTTTGTGTGTGTGTGTGTGTGTGTATGTGTGTCGTATGGAATAGGCTTAACCTCGGTCTTGACACAAACATGTTCTTATTTTCGCTTCCGCAGTTATTTTTTTCTTTAATTTTCGTAATGAATGACGTATTCTCTCCAGTTTCGTGTGTATCTCACTTCCGGCTAGAAGAGGCAGTAATATCACGTTTTTGAGTCACATTTTAGTCAAACAGAAGTACACCTACCTACATGCCTCCCGCAATCTCAAAAGCCGCTACCATCAAATCGCAAACCAGTTTCTTAGAGCTTGTTCAGGTGCCCAGGCCTTGTTTAATTCTACTCTTATAATCTTCAATTGATATATATATATATATATATATATATATATATATATATATATATGTGTGTGTGTGTGTGTGTGTGTGTGTGTGTGTGTGTATATATATATATATATATATATATATATATATATATATATATATATATATATATATATATATATGTATGTATAGTGTGTGTGTGTATTTCATTGTGGTATGATGTAGGCATATATATATATATATATATATATATATATATATATATATATATATATATATATATATATATACGTATATATGTGTGTTTGTCTGTTTGTATGTATATGTAACTTCAGTCAGAAGAATGACAGCGTGATATGATATATCAAGAGAGCACATGGCCACAAGGGAATTGAAACAAAGAAGTACAGGATCTTTTACCTTTACGTTAAGGCATTTTCAAGCAAACTATACATGTAATGGAACAAAAGATTACAAATGAAAATTGGTTTTAAAAACAACAACAAAAACTGAAGGGGTATGTAAGCATTTTAATGCTTAGGAAGGTCATTATTTTGGAGTAGGTCTTCAGGTGAGGAGCAGCTATCTAAGATTTCCTCGGGAACTTGACTAACCAAGGAGAGGTTAAGGAGATTAACACCGATTACTGAGATTCTTTAGTTTCTCCTCTAACTCTCCTTTGAACATCTTGTGCAGAATGGGATCAAGAGTTCATAGACCTTGTTTGAAGTAGGTATTATTATTCTGTTGTTTCCTTATTAATAGATCCCGTAGAGGGGTATTGCCGTGAGTGCACTTCACGTGGTGCAGTGTAGACATTACTAAAGGGTGTTTGCAGCGTCCCACCGGCCTTCCAACCTCTCTAGCTTTTAGTTTTTAGTGCAACCTTGGGGATTTATCCGAGTTCCACCTCATAATCATTGGATTTCATCTCCTTTATTTGCTGGAATTTTATTTTTTTTATGTGGGTGTCCAACCACTCCAACTACGCCTTTTCACTATTTTAAACGCTAGATGACCAAAAGTGGCCCTTCAGTGCTTGGCTAGAGAGACTACATTTCTTAGATCAAATAGACTGTGAGATTTTTGGAACAATATTTTACATCTTCCTCTACTACCTTGGGACCAGTCACAAAGGGAGCATCCTTCTTTTGGCCTATTCTAACTGGATATTTGTGTGTATTTTTTGATATGCCATTCCTTACTTGTTCGGGCCAAAAGAATCACAGTCCATGCATTAGATTTTATAATGAGGACAGTTCCTCGTAGGTATGCTTTTGCAGGGTTTTTGTATGAAAATATTATATTGACGGTGACAGTTTTCAACATGGAATCGAATCGATGAGGTAAGGCAAGCAAAGGGCGTTCTTTGGCATTTTTGTTTATATATATATATATATATATATATATATATATATATATATATATATATATATATATATATATATATATATATATATATATATATATATATATATATATGTGTGTGTGTGTGTATGTGTGTGTATACATGTGTGTGTGCGCTCACACGCGTGTGTTTGCTTGTTTGTGTGTGCGTGCGCGCGTGTACGTGTTGAAAACCGGAAACCTGTATTATTCTGGCGCCAGCGCTACCAGATGGGAAAAGGCATATATATATATATATATATATATATATATATATATATATATATATATATATATATATATATATATATATATATATATATATATATATATATATATATATATATATATATATATATATATATATATATATATATATGTATGTATGTATGTATGTATGTATATATATATATATATATACATATATATATATATATATATATATGTATGTATGTATGTATATATATATATATATATATATATATATATATATATATATATATATATATGATATACATATATATACATATATATATGTATGTATGTGTGTATATATATATACATATATATATATGTATGTATGTATATATGTATGTATGTATATATATATATATATATATATATATATATATATATATATATATATATGTGTGTGTGTGTGTGTATGCCTTTTCCCATTTGGTAGCGCTGGCGCCAAAATAATACAGGCTTCCGGTTTTTCAACAAGTACACGCGTGTACTTGTGTGTATGTGTAAACACATGTGTGTGTATGTTCATCATTAAAATATCCCATTGAAATTAATATCCCGAATCCTGAAGGATTAAATGCCTTGACTGCCCTGTGAAGTGATAGGATAGAAAGAACATCTACATCAATAAGGCCGTAAAATCAAATTTATTTTTCAAGACCCTGTATTAATAGAAAAGTCTCTGTATTCCAGTGGTCATTTCGGAAAATAAGAATAACCTAAGAACACCCTCAGTTTGTTGCCTTACTCCACCAGCTTTGTTCAGCAAATCAGTGCTGAACACATTCAATGTAAATGTAATCTTTTATATAATAAAAGTAAAAACGTTCTCATAACAAATTATCCTCAATGGAATAGCAACATTGTTCACCAAATCCCGTGTAGCCTATGCTTGTAGTGCGGTTCATTTTGGTTCATTTTATTTGGGCCAAGCGAATAAGGAGTCAAATGACAGTATAAGTCAGCTTAAATATTCACTTAAAAATAGTCAAAAGAATAAAGCGCTTTTTATACACCTAGAGCGGGCCAAATGATAATGCTCTTTTTGTACACTTAAGTGAAAATTCACATAGTGTTGATTGGTGCCACAGTAGTAAAATATTGTCTTCAGGTACTTCTTAGAATCTATATGCTCTTGATCTGGCCCACCCAGATTCCGTGGCTGTGCCTTGACCAAATTCTGCACTAGGTTATTATTATTATTATTATTATTATTATTATTATTATTATTATTATTATTTATTATTATTATTATTATTATTCAGAAGGTGAAACCTATTCATATGGAACAAGCCCACAGGGGCCATTGACTTGAAAGTCAAGCTTCCAAAAAATATGGTGTTCATTAGGAAGAAGTAAAAGGGGGGGTAAAGGGAAATACAGAAAGAAGAGACCTCACTTGTTAAAAAAGAAATAATTAGTAAATTAATAAGTATTCAATTAATAACTAGATAAAAATGTATTAAAATGCAAGGATAATAGTATTAGGAATGCATTGCATCTTCGTTTGAACTTTTGAAGTTCCAGTTGCACGACATCCTCTGGAGGCTGTTCCACAGTCCAACGGTGTGAGGAATAAAGGACCTCTGGAACTGAGAAGTTCGACAGCGTGGCACATTTACTGCGTATCGGTGCTGCTGTTCCGCGAATCTGGTTGCTGTGTTCGAAGATTAAAAGAGAAACTAAAGATTGTTAGTAATGGAAAAACGAATCCACAGTTATGTATAGGTACATATACTTAAAAATAAATCTGTATAGATTTATTTTTAAATATATGTAGCCGTACATAACTGTGGATTTGTTTCTCCATTTCAAGACTCGTGCTACTATAAATATTTTTTAATTGCCAGTAATTCCAGTTGAGGTCCTTGGCCTTTCCATGGTTAATCCAGCACCTGGGCTGTTCTAGGACATGTTCCTCATCAGGAGACCGGCTTCCGAAAAAATTACCTTTGTATGCATGAAATAGCTTTATAAGCTTTTAACCTTTTCCTGCTGTATGGTTTGCATGAGAATGACCTACAGTACAGGCGAAAGATTCATATATATATATATATATATATATATATATATATATATATATATATATATATATATATATATATATACACACACACACACACACACACCAGGTGTTTCGAAATTAGAGACCCCCCTCCACAGAACAAGTGGAAAGTTATGAATTTTCTGCTATAGCCTATCTCCAAGTACATTATTTTAAGTTTCTATTAAGCTATCTTTCATTTCACATTTCTTGTATTTTCAGGCTGAGTGACGGAGTTAGATACAACCATGGCTAACGACTCTGAGGAAATCAGATGGATTGACCGAATCCAGGCTATAACCTTCAGAGAGGCCACGGATGCTGGCGCATCCCTCATTTCACGTTCCTGGATAGCTAAATACATTAAAAGAGATGAATCCTTTGTTAAAAGAAACTGGAACAAAAATCCATATGACTGTCATTGCAAAAAGAGTGAGAATCTTGGAAGGCCTGAAGTCCTTTCTCACGAGTCAAAAGACATCATAGCTGAGGCAGTGGGTAGACCAAGAAAGTCTTTACGTAAATTGGCGCTTTAACTAGAAACAAAAAGGGGAAAGAAGAGAAGTTATAGTGCTGTATATCGTGAGCTGAAAAAATCTGGTGTCAAGCCATTTCATGTTATCAGCAAGCCTAACATCACTCAGCAACAGAGAGAAGACCGTGCATGGTTTTGTGGTTCATTTCTTAAAGATTGGGATGAAGCTGACTTTCTCCATGTTGCCGCATCAGATGAATTCTTCATTTACACAGTCAGGAAGCCAAATCATAAAAATTACATCATTTGGGTTGCAAAGTTGGATGATATCAGCGATGACGTGCGCTATTGCCAAGTTGTGAAATTTCCTGAATGTTTGGGAATTTTTCTCTGTTTCACAGCCAAACGGTTAATGTGGATCATCAAAGAAAAAGGACAGTCATGGAATGGCGAGTACTTCAGAGAAACTGTGCTTACTGGTGGAGTATTTCCTTTCCTCAAAGATCCTGAAAATGTGTTATTTGTTGAAGAAGTCACATTTTTGCATGGTAAGGCACAATGTTTCAAGGCTCTTCAGACACAGGAGCTGCTTCGAAACAGTGGTAACAATTTCTCGTCAAGTGAATTTCCAGGTAGCTCCCCTGACCTTAATGTGTGTGAAAACATTGGTAGTATCTTAAAGGATCGTGTTGAAGCGCGCACAGTGAACTATGATGTATACCAAGCCTCGACAACCTGCGAAGAGAGGTGACCGAAGTGCTCAGGGAAATGGAGTTTGAGTCTCAGCTTTTTTGCGATTTGCTGAAATCATACCCCTCAAGAATGCAGGCTGTGGTACAGGCAGATGGAGGCCACACAAAATATTAAATACTCAGAGAGAAACTTAAATAAATACCTGTTCTGAATTACTTTTGTTTTTGTCCATATCAATTTTAGTTTATGCTGTAGAGGGGGCTCTAATTTCGAAACACACTGTATATGTATGTATGTATGTATGTATGTATGTATGTATGTATGTATGTATATATATATATATATATATATATATATATATATATATATATATATATATATATATATATATATATATATATATAGATATATGTATATATGTGTGTGAATGTGTGCTAGTGATTGCATGTTAAACAGATCATAAAGATGTTGGTATTCATTGCATGCATTGTGTACCGCAAAGCATATCACATTCTGTGTTCCGATTACTTTCTCAGTAATTTTAACATTCTGATGAGCCAGAAACTTAAATCTTATGGAATTCAAATATTGTTATTAGTTATAAATAATTCGTGAATGTTTCTGTTTTTTTTCTTTTGTTGCACATCCGACGAACTGTAATCATAGTTAATAAAACAAATCAGTGTCATTCATCCTGAAATTTTACCAGGTAAGGAGAGTTTTCGTCTTATGGCCATGTGCTGAGGTTTAAAACACCCTTTTTATTAGATCGTAGTTTTGAAATTAGATTCTAAGCCGAAAAACCTCATTACTTAACAGTTGGTATTTCGTTACATGATTTTAGCACTTGTAAAGCGAAGGAGGGAGTAGATGGAAAGTTAATGTTGACTGGGTCTTGTCAGCGTATTTGCAGTGAATATTGGGCTTTCACAGGGGAATGTTATGTCACCTTTGCTGTTTGCTACTCACAGACTGCATAATAATAATAAAAAAAAAAGTGGTCGAAGACGGAAGAACGTTTAGATTGTGTGTTAATAAGCTTTATTTCAAAGTTTCTTAATAACTCTCCATTTGTATATTGCAGTGTCTGGCTCTATTAATGTTTCAACTATCTCTGACATCTAACCCTTTGTCTACAGTGATTGAAGTACACCTATCATCTAAGCCTATTCACTTCCTCATTTTTGTTTTTTGAGGGACTTTCTTTTTTCCTTATTTAAGAGATCATACCAGCTAGATTAATTTTTTTTCTTCATCTTGTGAGCACCTCTTGTTTGATTTCTCTGATTCCGTTTTATATATTTTTCTTGCATTTGTCTTAATTTTAAATTTTACCTTTAAGGGAGGAAATGGTGATCAGACAAGTTATATACAGTCTTTGCCTCTTCGGTTTCCGTTTTTATTCATTGCTTTGGTTGGCCAGGACAAAGTCTAAAGTACTCGTTTGATCACTTCAACTCCAACTTGTCTCACCTTTGCAGCTAGGGCCTCCATTTATTAATCTAATGTCTTATTTCCCTGTTATGTATACTTTTGATCTAAATATTTGTACCACATGAATTCTAAATATCTATTAAATTCCCCTAATACAATCAAAGGTGGGTGTATGAGTTTCTTGCATGGCTTCATGTTAGGGACTTATTTTCTTTATTAGAACAAGGTTAAGTTTTGTCATTTTAAGATTAAAAAAGTTTACTAACAAGTCTATATTGTACTCTCTCTTTCGTCAGTTTAATGTCGCCTTTGGATCTGTGCAGTGTTAATAAAATCTTACCCTTAGTGTCATCCTCTTTCATAGAGAGGACACTAAGGGAGTCTTCTTCTTCTTCTTTCGACCCTATTAGCCCCACTGTTTAGCAGGGTCAGCCGCTCGAGTCAACTCTCTCCATCTATTTCTATTCCTAGCATCTTCTTCCCCAGGTCCCATCTCACCCATATCCCTCCTCACCACATCCATCCATCTGATCTGTTGACGCCCCACACTCCTCCTCCCCATCACTGGCATGTTCTTAGCTCTCTTGATTGGTTCCACCTCCTCTCTTCTTATTACATGGCCATAGTACCTCAAACGAGCTTCCCTAGCCTTCTCCTTTACATTACATATACCACACATTCTTCTTATATCTTGACTCTCCCTCCTTTCCAGTAGTGATATTCCAGCAATCCATCTCACCATCCTCATCTCGGTTCTTTCCAACAGTCCCTCCTCTTTCCTCTCAAATGGCCAAGTTTCTGTCCCATATATTAGTACGGGCCTGGTAACTGTCTTATAAATCTTCATTTTGAGTTTTAATGGCATTTTCTTGTCTAAAACAACTCCAGTTACTTCTCTCCATTTTCGCCATGCTTCTTTCACTCTCTGTCTCACTGCCTTCTCAGTACCTCCCTCTTCTGTTATTATTGATCCCAAATAGTTAAACTCATTGTTCTGCTTTAGCACTGTACCATCTTCCACTTGAATGTTTACTTCTTCATGTCCTTCTCTACTACTAGTCATTGGCTCTGTCTTTCCAGTGTTCACATTAGATCCTTTCCTTTATAGGGCTCCTTTCCATGCTAAAAACCTTTCTTGCAGTTCTTCTGCTGTGTCTGCTATAATGACTAAGTCGTTAGCAAACAACAGATACCACCGTTCGTCGTTGTTCCTTGATTCTGTTATCAGTGTGTCCATAACGACGAGGAACAAGAATGGACTCAGAGCTGATCCCTGATGGAGGCCCACCTCTACAGGGAATGTCTGTCTCCCCATATCTTGTTTGTACAGTAGTTCTCGCACCCTCGTACATCATCTTCACTAGCCTTACCAACTTCTCTGGTACTCCTCTCTTTCTCAAACACCAATAAACTACTCTTCTTGGTACCCTGTCATACGCCTTTTCAAGATCCACAAAACACAAGTAAACTTTCTTGTTTTCTTCTAGATATTTCTCTTGGACTTGTCTTACTATAAAAACAGCATCCACTGTGCTCTTTCCTTTCATAAGCCCAAACTGCTGCTCATGTATATCTATCAGCTCTCTCATTCTTCCCTCTACTATTCTTTCTAGTATCTTGAATACATGCTCCAAAAGCTTTATTCCTCTGTAGTTCCCACAGTTTAACATGTCTCCTTTTTGTTTATACATTTTAATCATCCAACTATTGCTCCAGTCCCTTGGCATTTCCTCTACGTCCCAGATCTTTTCCAATAGTGTGTGCAGCCACTCTTTGCCTAGGTTTCCCAATGCTTTAATCATTTCTGTTGTTACCTCTGACTTTCCTGCAGCTTTATTTACTTTTCCTTTCTTTATAGCGTTCTCGACTTCACACACTCTGATGTTTGCTATTGGTCGTTCTTCTCGCTTCTGCAATTCTGTAGATTATCTTTTCTCCATCCGGTGTTCCCATCTTCTCTTACCACTCTCTCCTGGCTTCTCCCTTTGCAGTTGCTGCCACTCTTTGTCCGTCATACTCCTCTCTTGTTTGGTAGTTGCTATCTTCTTCCCACCCTCTCCAGTCTATACTCTTTTCCTTCACTGCAGTTTGAACCTCTTGATTCCACCACCATATTTCTTTTACCTGTTGCTGCTTACCACTTGCCCTCCCACACACCTCTGCTGCTGCTGGCACCACAATCTCGGTCATATCATCCCATATCTCCTCAGGCGATTCTGACATTTCACCCACATATCTCACTTCCCTGGCTCTTTCCACTTTACTTCTTAACTCTCTTGCCTTCTCCCCTTTCAGCTTCCAAGTTTTAATCCTCCTATTCCTGGCTGGGGCTTTTCTTTTCCTTATTGCTTTCAGCCTAAAACCTGCCACTACCAGTTTATGCTGTTCTACAACAGATTCGTTTGGAATAACCTTACAATCCATAATCCTCCTTCTTAACCAAAACATAATCAATTTGTGTCTTGTTTTGTCCACGTGACTTCTGTTCTCAAACTGAGTATTCAAGACTACCACATTCATAGCTTCTGCTAATTCTAACAATCTTTCACCTTCTTGGTTTCCTCTTCCAAAACCTCTTCCTCCATGTATTCCTTCAAAGCCATCAGCACTCTCACCTACCTGGGCATTCATGTCCCCAGATAACACCAATAGTTCACTTCTTGGAACTCTTTCGATATATTCTTCTAATTTTTCTCTGAATTCCTCCTCCTGCTCTTCACTACACCCTTGTTGAGGGGCGTATGCCTAGATGATATGCCACACTCTCTTATCGTTCGCAGACTTTAAGCCCGAGCCTGTCACTGATACGCTGGACCTCTGTGATATTCTCCTGCAAATCTGGATGGAGAATCATTCCTACCCCATTTCTTCTCGTATCTTCCCTTGCGTGGTAAACTTTATATCCTTCTCCAAGCTTTCTTGCACGTATCCCTTTCCATTTAGTCTCTTGTATACACAGAATCATAATTTTTCTTCTCTGCATGACATCAACCAACTCTTTTCCCTTTCCTGTGAGGCTACCAACATTCCAATTTCCAATTCTCAGCTTTCCATTCTTTTCCAATCTTTTCTCCTCACTAACTTCTTTAGACGCAGTCGTGACTTCTGCGGTACCCTTTGCATATTTCTCGCTGCTGTCAGGGGATACTGCAGCGCGTCGCTTACGGGGTACGCCCTAGCCCTATTGCATTCCATCATCGACTCAAGATTCATGATTTAGTTTTTGCCAATGTTTTCATACTCGGTTGGCTAGACCAGGCAGCAACTCTCCCCATTTATCCGGGCTTGAGACCTGCAGCAAGTTGGACTGGCTTGTCCCCCCACTGGCTGGGGAGCATAAAAAACTAATACCAGGCTGATCAACTTGCGTTTCATTAATGCACATGGTTGTTTTACCGTGTGTTAAACTTATACAGTTCAGTAAGTTTGGCTTTTATCAGCCCTTGTCTGTGAAAGAGCGTTATTTCAAAGTTCCTTAAAAATTAATATGTCTCCAGTCGTATATTGCAGTGTCTGACCATTTTGTCGTAATTATTTCTGACTCCAACCCTCTGTCTACAATGATTGAACAACGCCAATCATCTGAACCTAATCACTTACCCTCACTGCGCTACTGAAATTTCCTGTGAACATAGTGTTGACTATGTGGCGCTTTCGAAATATTGATTTTACCCTGAACCATGATTGCTGAGTAGTAAGAGCGATTGAAATTTGATCTTGCCCTAGTGTAAAAATAGCAGAATAAAATATTTTGGTGTTGTGAAAAGTTGACTTTTGTCGTAAAGGTAAATGAAGTCAATTTGGAGACCAAAGTAACGCGAAATTTGATCACATGCTTGTGAATTAATACAGTAAAGGATTAACGTACTTTATGAAAGTTGACACGTTTCGAGCATGTCATGGCGAGATAACCAATCGCTCCCTGAAGCGGTTAGAATCCACAACAGGGTCGTAGGATGTTAAATGCCGAAATTGGTAGCGAAATGCAGTGTGGTGGTCATTGATTATGGTAAATAACGTACGTGTAAACCTCTCGTAACTTTTTAAAGGTAGGTGGAAATATGTCAGGACTAAACTAAGTCGTCGTGAGAGGTACAGTAGACCATGTAAACCTTGCTTAGCTCGTCGTACCGTGTACCGGTATGCTATGGATATCTGTCAGTTTCTACCCCCGTATCTCAATTGCAGCCCTTGTAGTTGTGCTTTTAACAGAGAGTTATCAGTTGATAAATCGATGCTTTGCTGATTTCAGCTGCATTCAAAACTAGATACCTTGAGCAGTGGAAGGGGAAAAATAGTGGGTAGGAATCACGCAATGGAAAGTACCCTATGGCCCTAGCCCAAGCAAGGTTTACAAGGTTGCGTAGCCGAAGCTAAATACCTTAGGAAAGGAAAATGTAGAGTAAATGTTTATAGCACTGGTATCGCAACAGATATTGTTGTTCTGGGGTAGTTTGCAGAAGACATTGTCTCCTATGTTTAGCGTTACTTGTGGGGTCCAGAGGCGGCGAATCCCGCCCCCCCACCCCCCCAGCCAGTTCAGGGCACAGGTCCCTAAGTAAAGTTAGGAAGGTAAGGTCTGGTTAGGTTAGGACATGGTATTCTAGGAAAGTTTAGGTTTGTTAACATCTGCAGAACCTGTTCCTGTTTTTCTGCAATCGCTCTGTATTTTGTTTTCGTATATTCCCATGCATTTTGAGTATATTAACCCTGAGTTTTGTCAGAAATCCAGTTAGTGGAAGAGTTGCTCATGTTATTTTGGCAAGTCTTAGCCTGCTTAAAAGCAGATCAGAGACTTAGGCCTGATTCACCAGAGATGCAGTCTCCACACCTAAACCTAACCTGTCCAATGGTGCCATGCCTTGAGGGCTATGCCTCCCCCAACATGACACCATGTATAGCAGAACAACATGTACAACTATTCTGCAGTACTGTATTACTTTATTCAGAGTTTTTGAGTTTGGGAACTCTCATCTACAGAAGCTATAGATTTGAAGTTAAATTCAATATCCAGATTGCTGAAAACACATGAAAGTAGACCAGAAAACCATACTATTTGACTTTATCTCCTTGCCACTGGGGTTCCTGCACATAGATGCATGGGAGGGCACTTCCCACCCCCCCTGAAATCCTGGACAAAATTATTTATATGTGTATATTTATAGTATAATGCATCTTGCCTCATTTAAATTATTGGCATCGCAATTCCACTGCGCACATATATATATATATATATATAATTGCTTTATTCATTAAAGAAATGCAGGCGCTGATACTGTCTTTGGAATTAACCTGCTAGTTCAAAAGGTCAAAAGTGTTTGCTTGATACCAGAAACTATCCATGTATATGTGTATTAAGATTTGCCCCCCCTCCCCCGCTGGAAAATATGCTGCAGGCGTCCATGCCCTGCCAGTGTCATTGCAATAGCCTAGTGTAAACTAAGTAGGGGTGGACAGATATTTTGTGTTGTTCAGACATGTGCTTGGCATTTGTTTTAACCTTGAATAACAGCATGAACCAACATAAAAATCTTTCTTAATCTAAGTTAACTAGATGTATGTCATTCTTATTTAGCTGAGCAGAACCTCCCTGTTCCCCCTTACCTCATCAGGCTTCCCCCTATGTGAGGAGTTTCAGACACCTCATTTCATACAGAAATGAAGGCATTTATGTAGAGCTTTTAAAAGAACAGAACATAATGATCTTCATGGTACTGTAATAAAAATCCATGATTAATCCAGCATCATAACTCATCATTGTTTTGTGCATAACTAAATATCAATACAAAGATACCTGTGAGCAATAAATTTTATACAATCTTTGGGAGCCATAAGTTGGGTCATTCCATTTGGGTGCAAGTTCAAAAGGGCAAACAATAGACAGATGATCTCAACATTTGCTCCAACTCAAGGCATAACCCATAATTACCTGATCCTTCTGGCACATCACATCACAATGAGTGACTTTAGCTGAACTTTTTTTGGTTAAACCATTCATATACAAGCAAAAGTGTATAGAGTTCATTTTGTTAGTAAGTTAGCAAGAAGGCTATGTGCAGTGATGGGAAGAGGTGGAGAGATGTGGTTTAAACCAACTGGAAAATAGACTAGATCTCCAAGATACATGTGATGAGAAGGTACAAGAGACAGTTAGTGAGAAAAGTAGATGCAGAAGTAGCTGGGCAAAGATCTGAAGGAAGGCCCAAGAAATCATGGAAAAAGGATAAATAAAGACCCTGACCTAACAGGAATTCAGGCAGAAAATACAAATGAGAGAGTGGAGAGAACTGCATAAGGGGAAAGCTGATGTAAAAACTTCTATGATGATGGGAAGTATAGATAACATCAAAGAAAAGGATTGCATTGTTATTGATGGGAGACATGCCAACACAAACTTCCTAAGAGCACATAAGTTTAGGGGACTTGGCCAGTGCACTCTCTTCCTCCTTCCTTCCACAACTCAGAATTTTTCAATACTTTCAGGATTCTCATGACCATACAAATGCCGTAGGGTTGGAGCACTGATGATACTTGAGATAGCTGTATCATTGTAGAAGTTTTAGTGAATTTTTGCATCATATTTATGTACTTTAATTTCTTTAGTCACTTAGAAAGACAAATTTGGATGTTAATTAAAAAAAAATCAGGGGAATGGTGAGTGAATATAATGAGAGTTAACCACCAGGAGACAGACTCCAGGTAGAGCCAGGTTACAGGTAAACTTTAAATAATGAATTGGCAAAGAAATAATTAATCACTGATTATAGCATTTAATTTAAATTTTTTATTATAACTAGATGTTAAGAGAGAGAGCATGAAAAATGTACATATTTATTTCTTCAGGAAAACTGAATCATAATAGTCTAAGGGAGAAAATTAAAATCAGTTGTATCAAAGTAAAGGTTACACCAGGTTGGGGTTCATTGGGCAGCTTGATGAATATTAACATTATTATTTTTTAACTAAACCGGTAAGAGAGGCATCATTACATAAAACATTTCATTAGTAACTTTTTATGGAAACTTGATACAGAGAATCTTAATTTAAAACTTAAGTCAAAATTAATTAGAACAATATCTGAACCACTATGGGTCACAGTTCTTGATGTTAGTTCTTGATGTGGGCTGTCCAGTCTGATGACAGGTGACATCTGCCTTGTGCACAGGTGCTGTGGTCCAGTGGCCAGGAGGGCATGCATCCTAATAGAAATTATGCCAAACAGTTGAGAGGAGGTGTGAAAAGATGACTGTATTTGATGGTGACCATGGAAACGTTCTCGTTATTGCCTGTGTGCTGCATCCACTATGCTACCTTAGATAAAGCAGAAGGTTTAATATGGGAAGGACTGAGGGCTCTTCATAAAAAGCCAAAGAGGAGATACCCTAATCAATCTTGTCAGACTTTGCATTTAATGCTTGCTGAAGAAAATTCCCAGGGGAATATTGAAAATATTGGATAGGTGTAAGGACTTTCCAGAAGCCTAAAGAAGAAATGAACAATCCAGTTACATAGAGAACTGTTAGAATGCCATTTACTTAAGATATGAATGTCCGCTATATTTTATATTATGTTGTCTAGAAAGAGGAGTAATATATTATGTTGTCTAGAAAGAGGAGTAAAAAGAAGAGAAAAGTGGAACTTATGAATACCACGGAAGATATTCAAAGCATGAAAACAATGAACTTCAAAATGTAGTGAAGAATACGTAGAAAATTAGAAAAGGTAGTAGATAATGATTTAAAAGTGGGTAGTGGAAACCACTGAAAGAAAATAAACAATAGGCAGCCAAAGAGTTGGTGTGACATTGGGGAATGAATAAATAGACTAGTTGTAGAGAGACATGGTAGCAAAATCAAATGTTCCAAGGGCTAGTAAAGAGAAGATGAGGCGAGAAAGAGGATAGAAAGGTATATTAGAGGAAAAAGATGTAGGCCAAGTGGCAAAGGCAAAGAGAAGATTGTGCAAGGTATGCAATTAAAATCTCAAAAAGTAATGGTTGAAAGAAAACATTTGTAATAATAATTAAGAAAGATAGAAAAGCTGTAAAGGAAGCAAAATGTATAAAGATGGAAATGACGTTGAAATTGAAAAGGAAAACATGATGGAGTGATAGATGCAGTACCCTACTGTTAAATGAAAAGGGTGAATAAGAATAGGGGTTGAAGGACCAGTGGAGGTTACGATGTTTGGAGAGTTAAGGAGACCATGATAAAGAAAAGAAATGAAAAACTCCAGGACTATCAAGAAAACTCATGATAAACCAAATAGTCAAAGAACTAGTAACTGATAAGCAGTTTACCAGAATATTAGTATATAAAAAAACATGATGGAAGGGCAAGTGTTGGTGAATAATACGATTGCAGAGCATGTCTGTGACATGGATAAACTTATAGAAAATTGGTTTATAATTGTTATTTTTTCTGTCTTTAATATTTTAGAACTCTGGGAAATTCATTGAAATATAGAGACCTATCTGTTGCTAGAAATTCAACAGTTTATAAGATAAATGACAATGGAAAGAGAAACCCACAAGATTCTTATGTATAACTTGTTTACTTGTAAATATTTACATATTACTTTAATCTCAAGTACTTTCAGGTCCTAACTGTGACCCTTTTTTCAAGAGATGTGAAGGTAGTCAGGCTGGTTCAAGGCCCAGCAATCTTCTGGAACTTTTTCTCCCTGTGGGTTTCTCTTTCCATCTTCAGAAGAAAACTGAAAGAAGTTTTGTTTGGTTCATAGATGACAATGTTTATCCAATGCTTACTTTATTTATGCTATATATTTAATATATTTTCAGATTTTTCTGGTGTGATGTTATAACTGTCCCACAATGGAGGATTATGAGCAGAAGATCAATTCTGGGAATGTCTTCTTACAGAGTCAGGTAATAGAAGATGGACTAGTCAGTCACTCAAAATTTTCATTGAATGAGCTTGTTATGAATGGGAAAGCCATAGTTGATGAGGCATTTTTTAATGAAAAGCCACAAACATTTACAACCTTCACACTTCCTCTTGTATTGAGCATCAAGGCATTTTTTGCTTCCAAATAAAAAAAAATACTGCACCATTTTTCATTAGACTTCTGTCAGAGTATTTCCACTTCTTAAGACCCAGTATTATTGATGATATTTATCAAAGTTCCATGTATATTGCTAAAATTTTTATGCAGACATTGCATCTGTGCACCTACTCAAATGCATAGTATTAACAACATTTGTAAACCATCTAAATGCTTGTGAAGGTGGTGGCATAGCTGTTGTCAATTGAGTATACTACTAGAAGAAGTCCATGTTTTTAAAAGGATTCCTCATTGTGAACTGCATTTATTCACATTGTTTTAATATTATTCATTTAATTTTAAGCTCATTTTGGTCCATATGATTAAACACGTGTTGATAGATAGGGATAGACCTTTTCATGTTTAAGTTTTTCATCATTTATATCTATAACTCATGTAAGGTGTCTAGTCATTATTTGACAAGAAGCATACTGTACTCTGACTTTGGAAACTTTTACAAAGAAGTGTTTGTATTCATGATGGCTTAAAATTAAATTGTTAGAAAATCGTTTTAATATTTCCAGACTTTCAGTATTTTGTACAGTATAGAGCTTCTACTTCCAGACTTATCAGATTAGTTTGGTTTGTTAGAGCAGCAGTGAGGAAGGTTGTTTAGGCAAGTTACACAGATTTTCCCCAGCTATGTGACTGCAGCTGGCTGCTTCATTTTCTGCTTGAAAACTTGGAGACCATCAGTTCAGGAAGTACTGTACATATCATAGTAAACAGTACAGTACTAGTAAACTTTGTTTAAAAAACATATTCTTGTAAAAAGTTCAGATGATTAACAGTAAGTGCATATAAAGTTGTTTGTTTAGTTGGAAGTGTAAGTGCTTTTTGAATTTGGTAGTATAATTTTTGGAGTTCTTAATTGTTTTAGTTACAGATAAGAGAAACCATGTAGCATAGAAGTTTGTTAAGGCAAAGTCTTTTTGTTTTTTAATATAATTGAATGTGTGCCATATTTCTGTTCCAACATTTTGATGGGATTATGTACATTTTCTGCATTTTTTATATAACATTCATCCCATGGTAAATTGTTGATGGCAGCTAATGCCAAATTTTATTTCCAGGCAGTCACAAAGTTGCATACAAAAGCTTTGGATAACAAGACAGAAGGGATTTCTTTGTATGAGGTATGTACTAATGATAATTTTCTTGTCTAAACAAACTCTGAATGTGACATTTGAATAACCCTATTGTGGTCTTTGTCAGATTTTATTAATCATTGCCGAATTATTATTATTATTATTATTATTATTATTATTATTATTATTATTATTATTATTATTATTATTATTATTATTATTTTTTCAGTCAGAAGAAGTTAAATGCCTTTGGCAAACAGCCAACAAGGGAGATGTCACAGAGGCTACCTTAGCCATTGAAACAATAGTCTCCTTGGTTAGAAGTGGGAATTTACCAATGCCTGCTACTTTACAGAATTTCTTAGCTGATGTTACTTGTGCAAAGTAAGTTACGTAATTCTTTTTTTGGTTTGAAATTCAAGTAGCTATACAGTAGACTATATGAGGTGTAAAAAATACTGAATGAAACCTGTTATATCATTTGTATTCCAGATTCTTTTAAGAGGACTTGTAGTACCTAATGTGTGAGATAGAGATCATTTATTTGTTGGAATCAAGCTCTCAGAGCTACAGTAGTTAACAAATTCAGGTCACCTAGCAAGGAAATTTGTTTGCCTGTGGGAAGAAAGTAGGCATAGATTATAAAAGATATTAACAGAAACCTTTTTTGAACTTCCACTCCAAAGTCTTTTGTGTAGGGGGGGGGAAATGAATGGCCAGTGAACTGAAGATTCATGTGAATTTTATAGTACTAGGTATTGCAGTCCATTTATATAACTTTCCATTAAAATTATAACAGAATGAATGAATAAAACTTAAAACTGAATGTGGTGGCCTTCATTTATGCCATGAAAATAAAAGAGGTAATGGTTATGGGTGTTCCTTTGAGCCAAACACAGTTGGGGAGTGAAACTTTTAGTCATTTATTCATTGTACTCTCCATGTAAGGAACCTTGAATATATTCCTTTGTAATTCTGTACCATAATCTCTTGTGGCAAGTTCTGTCAGTGGATACTAAAGACTTTTCCTCATTGACTAGCTATAGTTCATTATTCCAAAATTTTTTGTCCATGAAACTCACTGGCTAGAGTTTTATTTTTTATGTCCTAAGATTCAAGGTTCATCATCAGTTTTAATCAAAGAATGGCATTGCATGATGATTATTAGTCAGGGTTTTGCAACATAGTAGATATTTAGATGTATATTTACTTGCTAGCAATTTGGGTTCATTTAACATACCATATTTGACAGCATGTAAGACTCCCATTTTGAAAAAATTATGGCTCAAAATATACACTGGGATCTTATACGTGAAGTTGAGGTATCTGGTAGGTTAATTTTTACCCAGATGCTGCAGATTTCCAGTACTTGTACCTAGCAAAATTCCATAATACTGTAATCTGACTGGTATTTACACAGATATCATTATCATTATTATACTACTAGTATTATTATAGTAAAATCCCTCATATCACCACCCTTGACACCACAGGGTATCCAGTTATTTGTATTTGCCTGTTGCATGAGAGAAGTCCTTCTAAAATGCCATGTGTATCCTGAACTGTCATTTCATCATTCATTATCAAAAAACAATACCCATTTTTCACAGTTTTTTATTAGATATCGTAACATCTTAAACAGAACATATCCTCTGCCCCCCCAATTCAGCCTCTAATGTGAAGAATACTTAAAGCCATACACCAATGCAGCACACGCACACAGTGATGCAAGACAGTAGGCACACACACAAACCACACACAGCAACACGTTTACTGTGCTCTCTCTCTCTCTCTCTCTCTCTCTCTCTCTCTCTCTCTCTCTCTCTCTCTCTCTCTCTCTCTCTCTCTCAATTTTTTTTTCATAAAGAATTTGGCATTTCTGTCTGGCAAGCAAACACATAGCAAGTGCTTAGTTTACCTTAACATGATGCATACATGTATGTGTAGGTATGTGTGCAGGCTAAGCTTGCGCATCAGCTTAACAAAAACACAGCCGTATATACAGCCATTGATTGAAACTTCCTGGAAATCTTATCCTGAGACACAAAATTTCTTTTATTTAACCTACACTTTTGTCTTTAATTTCAAATTTGCAAATTTAATTATTCCTCATAGTCACTGTCAGAGTTAACCATTGGAGTTAAAGGAGATAGAGAGTTATAAATTGTTTTCTGATATAGGCTACCCAAGCTGCTTTGGATTTTGTGTAAATTCAGTATAATAAATTAAAAACTTTTCCTGCTGTCCTAGTTGCAGGTTTTGTCCAGGTTTTTTTGCAATATTGTATCTATAAACACAAAAAGAAGAAAGTTTTATATTTCTTTTTGCAAGATTTGTATGTAAGTAATAATCTATGTTTATCAAGTGGGATACTGGATTCTGGTGAAAATATCAATAGGGAAAGTAGTGTTCTAGCAGAATTAATACTTACACCAGATCCTCAAGGGTTTCCATTCTTTACTAATAAAAGTATGTGCTTTATATAAGAAAGCTAAGAAATTTCAAGCCTTTTATGTCTCATTTTTAAAAATATTTATTATCAGGTCCCCAGGTGTCCTTGTTCAAGGAGTAACGGAAATATTGTTGTTGCTCTCGCTAGCAGAATCAGAATCGTCGGATGGAAAGATACAGTGTCCTTTTACAGGTCCTCCAAAAGGTGCAACACATCCATATGTTACTCTCATTACTAAAAGGCCTGATTTAACATCAGCTGTTATAGAAGAAGTAGCCAGCTTATTGAGACATCCTGATCCAAAGTAAGTTTAAATTTTTGCCATAACCAAAGTAATATACCATGTCACGTGGCAGTTTGTGTAAATATACATGGTTTTGAAATTTGTTGTTTCATATAGGGCTTTTGTATCAATATATGAAAGGAGATAACTAGTGTAATCATCCAAATAACAAATGAAATGATATAAGAAGGCTGTCTCTCTTGTTCATGCTGTTTGACATGAGGTACAGTGCCAAATGTATTTGGAGGGTGGAGGCTCTCCCAGATGAGTAAATCAGTCTTCTTGCCATGTTAAAATCTTCTTATGAAGGTTTTTCTTCGCCAGGATGATGCTTGCCCTATCAAAGACCCATTTCTACTGTTTGAGGAGTGAAATAAGTTCCTTGGAGAATTTTTTTAAGGTATCCCATTGTGAGGAGTGCAGGATGACAACCTTTAGTTAAGTAGGTTTCAGTGTGCTGGGCAATGACCTCCAATGCTAACAACTTACTGGCCTTAGCATCACAATCTTCTTTTTTGTAAAAGCGCCTTATATCTGTTTGGGCAAGAAGAAAATCATTGGTCTGCCCATCAGATGATGGTAGCCTGTAGAAGTGCCTCAGCCGTACATTCTGGACTAGATGTTGCTGAGGACCGTTGAGACCAATTTTGCTGTGGGCAAATTGTAAAGGCCATCACTAAAGTTCAGGTATACCTGCACAGTTATGCTTGCACAGTCAGCCTATGCAGGCAAACCTGGATGTTAATGTGAACAACCTGCACAGTTTATCATGTCTGCACAGGCAACCTGAGCAAATAGCTCATCTCAGTCAATATGATTTTAGTTGTTTATTTATTCTGCATTGCATTATACAAACTATAATAAGTCTTTTACTATTGTTTCATGTTAAAATATTGCATACAATAGTTCTCCAGCTAGGAGTGCATATGAATTTTCACACTGACATTAATGATTTAAGGTGAATAAAGTTCACTGGGAATGACATTGTCCTTATCAACAATTTGCCCATTTTTGCAAACCTGCTTTTTTTTTCCATTTCTTGCTTATAAGGTAAAGATAACCAAAAGTTGGCTTATCATTACTAGTAAGCATTCAGGATTCTAATGCAAGGAATATGCTACCAGATTTTGTGTAAATAAAAGAGGATAACAGCTCACAGCTAACCAGTGAATAAAAGTTATTTTGCAGTTTTGTGTTTTTCCATAGCACTGCTGAACAAGGCATCAACTTCAGTTGGGCAGAAACGTTCAAATACAGTTGCCTTTTGATAGGAACAGTATCCCTATCTATAGGCCTTTAAGCAAGAACTGTATTTATACAGTGTATGTTTTGGTTTCCCAGTAAAGGAAGGTCCAGATTCAAGTACCAGTCAGACTTTTCACTTTTGATTACATAAAATGCAAAATATCTCATGATCCAGGCACATCAACAAATTGATTCTTTCTGAATAGATTGTTCCTATTTTATGTTTTCAAGTAAGACTAGGAGCATTCCTCTTCATTACTAATTACTAGCAGTTCACTTTAACTCAGCATTTTTTTATATGAGTTATGAAATTTATACATCATGTGGTTCTGCAGTATTTATAACTAATATTGTTTTCCACAATATATTTGAATTTTTTGGATGTGTGATTGCAACTCCACATGTATTTTAAACATTCATCCATACCAAAGTTTATTTTAATTATTGCCACAAGTAGCATTGCCATCCACCTGCTACCATTTCCCAACATTCCTGACTGAGCTTAGTTTTTGCCTTGGCTTCTGGTCCAGATGATTTATTTTACAGTGTCGTCAGCCAGAATTACTCTGTACAGGTAAAAGAAATATTGTAACTTTTTTGTCTGTCTATGACATGAAGGCAGTTTTGCCTTTGGCATAAAGCAGGGATGTCGTCCATCTTTCCTCTATCTCATAGTCTTCTGGGTTTAAGCTAACATCTAGTGTATCCGGTTTGGTGGTTAATGTCTGATGTTGCTTCAAGTAAGATGGGTAATAAGAGTTAAGACTATGTGAGAAGGCACTGTCACAATCTTGAATGTTTCTACTAGACTTATGGAACCTTAGTCTAAAGGGACACTGCAATTAGTCTTTACCACTGCCTACAGAAAACAGTACTGGGCACAGTGTAGACAGTACCTCTTGGTGGGGGGGGGAGCAGAACTTGGTAATGTGAAAGAGGAGAAATCACAATCCACCCTTTGGTGACAAATGTTCCTGCTATATAGTTTTTATGTATATAAGATGTCACCTTATTAGACCAGAAAAAAAAACAAGGTATAAAGTAACTGAAAATCACTGGATTGTAGGAGAGTCATTTTCACCTACAGTACGTTTAAATGTGCAAAAGGTATACATTATATAGTACATTGTTATACTGAATATAAACTTATATCCATAAGATTATAATAGTTTCCATTCTGTAACTATTATTTGAATATTGCAATACACTCCCTGAACACCTGAATTAGCCCTGGTTACCCACCAGCCCGAACTATATCCCCGTAACTTTACCCACTAATTGGGTAATTAACTGTCAGCGTTACCAACGCTTACAGGAAATCTTGTCAAGATGAGTTACCTGAAGCACCATTGGCAACGCTGCTGCGAGTCCCAGCCGTGCGAGACAGTTCCCCAATTGCTTTCTGTTTGCCTCACTGCAGATGTTTCCTGCTGCAGGTGAACTTTTGGTTATTAGCCCGACCCCCGTATACTGACTTTATTGATATTGGATAACGGCTTGGACCGGATTTTCGCCTTTTCCTCTTGGATTGTTCTTTTGCCTGGCATTGGATTTTTCTCTCCCATCTGGACTTTGGCTCGTTTTGGACTCGCAATGAATAGATTGAATAAAAAGATACCCCCCTTGGATAGTGCAACTGCTTCAACCTTGGCTACAGCCACTGCGACCGACGCCACTACTGCTGGAGACACTGCAACTCACTGATCGTGCACAGCTTGCAAACGGAGGATGAGTACCCTCAAACACGATATACATTCACTTTGCATAGCTTGTAGGAAGGTGCAATGTAGCTTAACTTTGAGATGTGACGAATGTAGGTCATGGTCAAAAGATCGGAGGATTATGTTAAGCATAGAAAATCTCTAGCTTCCAAGAGCAAACATAGGGAACCAGCTGTAGAAACTCAGAGTCTAGATAAAGAAGCTATAGAATCTGAGTTATTCACGAAGTTAGAAGATAAATTATCAGCTAGCATGACAGATTTATTTTCTAGTTTTATGACTAAATTATCTAAATTCAAAGAGGAAAATATAAGTGATAGGGAAAGAGAAACTAACCGTTCTTTTTCGGCTCCCCTGCCTATTCCAGAACCAACCCTAACGGGTGCCGGGGTTCACGGAGAACTGCAAACCTCGAAGGTAGGCTCTGCTGGCCCCCCCCGGCACGAAGTAGGCAGTGTTAGCAGCTGATTTCCCCCTTTCTTCAGATAGTGTAAGTTCAGAAGTAAATTTAGAGATACGATCGACACAGACGAATAGGGATAGTGAGGTAACAAAGAGTGTAGAGAGAAGTTGAAGTTGCAGTCTTCTTCGGGGGCAGGTGTAATTAAGGTTCCGGGATCTCTGTTAGATCCAGCACCGGTTCTATTTCTGGCTGCAGTCTCCTTGCAACATAATGTTGCTAAATTGGTTGAGGAGGATGTAGATTTAGTAGTAAGTTCGTCAGGTTCAGGAAGGTCGGAGGAGTTCCCTTCCTCTTCGAGAGTTCCTTTTCCTTCTGGGGATGAAATTTCATTGGTTGGTGATGGTTAATTCATTTGATAGGACATTAAATGTAGCAGAATATAATGCTAATCTATTGGGTCTTTCCAAAGGGTATAGGTCATTGGTCAGACAGTGTTTTAATATAGGGTTTTTGAATATCCATGATCATGTAATGAAGAGTTTCCCGGAATTCACAAATGACGTATTGCAAGGTTATCAGGGGGGATTGGAATCTGTATATTTTCTTTCTCTAAAATTTATGGCCTCTTTTGTAACCTCAGATTTTCTCCTATCCTCTACGGCTTCCAAACCTTCTTCCGCTACTCTTTCTCAGCCTTCCCTTTCGGGCCACCTTTCGGGGAACATTCTGGATGCTTTGTTAGTTCATCCGGCATCTATGCCATTAGCAGGTTTGTCTTCAGTGCCATCTGCGGTGAATCCTGTACCCTCACAGGCTTCTGATCTAGTTGCTGCTGCAGTTGGCGATGCACCTGCCGCAGCTTTTAATGCTGCAGTTTCGATAGTTTCCGCAGTTCCCCCGGTACCCAAGATGTTTGGTGTTTCGTCTTCTCCTGTTTCATTGGGTTCGGTAGTACCTCGTAATCTTCCATTCGAAACCCTTTCAAGTTCAGGGCCAGCTGGGACTTTCTCTACCTGCCCAACATCGTCGTCGGCAGGAGCTCCAGTGGTAACTCTTGAGTGTGGCATCTTTCTTCTTCCTTCGGTTCCTCCTTTCTCAAACTTTCCGACAGGTTCCTCTGTCCCTCCGGCTAAGGCAGTCTATGTAGGTTCGGGTTTGATTTTGGGTAATCAGGGACCCTTTCCCCCTTCTTCTTTAAGTAGGGGACCTTCTGTTCCGGATCCCCAGTCTCATGCGACTCTGCTACATGCGGGTTTGCGTGGTGCGGGTGTTGCAGTCTCTCCGCTCTCAGGAGTGGGCGTTGTCCGCCCAGGTGTGACCGACCCAGGTGTTGGGTCATCGTCTTTGGAGGGTGCAGGGTTTGTACAACCTATTTCGGTGACTACCAACATGTTCAGGACTGATTCGTCAGGTGTCCGTATTGCGCACCCAGGTGTGTCATGTTCTGGATCATCAGGTTCGACATTTGCTAGGGGTCAGCCTGTCTCATTTCCGGGTTCGGCTCAGTCGGACCATTTAGACAAAGACTGTTTCTGTGAAGAGGAGGACCAGATACCAAAGGCTAATTTTCCTTCAGCCAATGAGTCTGAGTGCAGACGGATGTTGGACTTTATCCACTTGCTGTATCCACTGTCCAAGGCTCCAGAGGAGCCGATACAGCATAACCAAGCTATGTTCAAGTTGCTTTATGCAACAAAGCCGGTAGTAACACAGTCACCAAAGACTCTAGTCTGGTTTGGCAGGGTCGAGCAGGCTTTGAGAGAGGCTGACAATAGGTGGGCACCAATGATAGGATTGGGTAAGCAGGATTCAGCCTTGCTTCCTATTCGGAAGGGCTTTTATAGGGTCGCTGGTAGCCCTTCTGCGGGTGTTAGGGTGCTGCTGAACGAATTGGTAGAGGCTCTCCTATCTCAGGTTCCATCATCGAACCATCTAGTATCTATCTTGGCCAGGGAAGCCAGTATCTTAGAAGACACCTTCCGCAACCAGTTGGAGGCATTATCACATACTATGTGGATGTTATCCGGTCTGATGGGGTTCCTCAAACAGGATGGTTATACTCCGTCAGACCCAACTCTTTTCGACAACCTCGTGTCGGTTTCCATGGGGCTTGCACACCAGGCGAACGTTTCCGCAGGATCTACTATGCTCTTAGGGAAGAAGAGGAGGGACTTCTATCTGAACCACCTGCCTCCTCATTTTCCTGACATTCATAAGAGGGCACTGCTGAGGGCTCCATTGGCACTAAGCAGTTTGTTTAGAGAAGAAGACGTGTTGGCGATGGTCAATTTTGTGTCGTCTACTTCTTCAGTGGAGTCGCAGCAGGCAGTGTTTAGGGTCGAAGCGCAGAGTGCCAGATTCCCAAAGGGGTCTAGAATGTCTCCTCCTTCGAAGCGCTCTCGCTCTAAGTCGCCGTGAAGTTCTCCTAAGAGAGTACGATTTTCTTCCAAGCTTTCCAGTTCTGCCTCGGATCCGAAACCTTCCAATCGTAAGAAGGATTTTCGGAAATAGGTGACATTCCCTTCGCCTGCACCTGTAGGAGGTTGCCTTGCCCCTTTCTGGGACATCTGGAGGATTGGGGGCGCGGAGAGTTACAGTCCCTTTTCATTCTTGTCCTCCGCTATCCAGCTCACCAGTGCATCTTCCCAGTTACTCCCCCTCTTCCATCAGGATATTAGCTTTGGCAGCAGAGATCTGAGCCTTTTTAGAGAAGGGAGCCTTAGAGCCCACTCCCCCTTCTCCGGGGTTCTACAGCCGGATCTTCGTGGCCCCCAAAGCTGGAGGATCTTGGAGACCTATCATAGACCTCTCGGGTCTCAACAGGTTTGTAACCTCAACGAAGTTTCGTGTGGAAACTTCCCGGTTGGTGCTGCGGTCAGTCCGGAGGGAAGACTGGATGATTTCAGTGGACCTCAAAGATGCTTCTCTCCAGGTTCCGATTCATCAGGAATCTCAGAGGTTCCTTCGTTTCTCGGATCCAACTGGAACATTTCAGTTCAGAGTCCTCTGCTTCGGTCTGACCACAGCACCTCAGGTATTCACGAGGGTGGTGTCTCCTGTTTCGGACATCATGCATCGCCGGGGCTTCTGTATGAGAAGATATCTCGACGACTGGCTGGTTCAAGCTTCGTCAGAAGGCGAGGCTCTGCAGGCAAGGGATTTTCTTTTGAACCTATGCCAGAAGTTAGGCATAAGAATCAAGTTCAACAAGAGTTCTCTATTTCCAACGCAAGTAAAGACGTACCTGGGAATGACGATTCAGACTCGTCTTTCGAGGGCTTTCCCAACAGAGGAGCGGGTTCTAGCGACTTTAAGCCAGCTGGAAACTTTCATGTCAAACAAAGTTCAACCTGTGAGCTTATGGAAAAGCCTGCTGGGCTGGATGGCCTCCTTATCCCTTCTTGTTCCAGGGTCTCGTCCCAGATGCATTCTCTGCAGGTGTGTCTCAGGAATGGCTGGGACTTTCGGGAAGAGAACGCGTCAATAATCTGGGACGATTCTTGCTTGAAGGATTTTCGGCGGTGGTCAGAAGAACATCATCTGACCACAGGCATAAAGTTGGACTCCCCCCTTCCAGACGTACATCTGTACACAGATGCCTCAGATCAGGGTTGGGGTGCAACCCTGGAGGAATCTCAGGCTCAGGGCCTTTGGAGGGATCTGGATCAGGAGACCATAAATTGCAGGGAATTAAGAGCAGTTGAGGAGGCTCTGAGTTGCTTTGCAGAACAGGTAAGCAACAAGACCGTAGAGTTGTTCTGCGACAACGTTGCAGCAGTATCATATCTCAAAAAGGAGTGGGGGAACAAGATCACAGGTGCTAAACAAGGTAGCACAGAGAGTTTTCCGTTGGTGCAAAGAACACAAAGTTTTGCTCATTCCCCAATTTCGTGTCGGAAAAGCTCAATGTCTTGCGGGATGCTCTGAGTCGGACTCAGGAAATTCTCGGAGGGGAATGGACATTAGTGCAAGACGAGGTGCAACTGCTGCTCAAGAGATGGCCAGCAATGGTGGACCTATTCGCCACCAGGATGAACCATCGCCTTCCAGTTTACTCTCCCCAGTAGTGGATCCCATGTCCTGCGGGACAGACGCAATGTTGCACCCATGGGACAACTTACAAGTTTATGCATTTCCTCCCTTCGGGATGATACAGGAAGTGCTAGCAAAACTCAGGATCTGCAAGAACACTCAAATGACCCTGATCTTTCCATTCTGGCCCCAGAGACCTTGGTTTCCGGACCTCCTGGATCTGTTGACAGAAGTTTCAGTATTCCTCCCAGAGAGGAGAGAATTACTCAGAACAGCCGCACTTCCACTACTTCCACCGGAACCTCTGCGTGCTTAAGCTAGCTACGTGAAGACTGTCCAGCGAGCGGCCTGTCATGCGGGACTCTCTAAAGCAGTGGCTAGACAACTGTCTTTCGGCAGGAATTCAACCAGGAAGTTATACCAGGCCAGGTGGGCAATGTATTGTGGATGGTGCTGGAAACAAGGGCATTGTATTCTGCGCCCGACAGTTGCAAAAGTAGCAGACTTCTTGCTATTTTTAAGGAGAGACAAGAGACTTTCTTATTCTACAGTTGCTGGGTACAGGTCAATGCTGAGCAGTACATTCCGCTTTTACCTTCCGGAACTCTCAACCAGCAAGATTCTTCATGATCTATTAAGATCTTTTAAAATGGAGCACACAATTCTTACGCTTCAGGCCCCCTCGTGGGATTTAGCGGTGGTATTGAATTTTCTAAGATCGGCAGCCTTCAAACCTTTAGGGTCTCTGCCCCTAAGGCAATTAGCTAAGAAAGTTCTATTTTTAATTGCGCTGGCTACGGCCAAGAGAATCGGAGAAATTTGGGCGGTATCCAGGTCAGTCTCCTTTTCGGGGAGAGATATTTTTCTTTCTTACCTACCGGAATTCATGGCAAAGTCCGAATTGGAAATGAACCCTTTGCCAAGGGCATTCAAAGTCACATCCTTAGAAGACTTTGTAGGAGGCGATGCTTCCGAGATGCTATTATGCCCAGTCAGGGCTTTAAAAGTCTATCTGTCTTGGACCGAGAAACTTTTGCCTCGCCTGATAACATTATTCGTCTCTCCTAAATGCCCTTTGCGTTTAGTCTCCAAGAACACAAACAGTTTCTTTCTCCGGGAGGTTATCCAGCAAGCGTCGGAAGGCTCTTCATCAACTTCAGAACCTTCAACTCTGTTTGTGCGTCCAAGGGCGCATAGTATCAGAGGGATGGCGACATCTTCGGCCTTCCTTAGGAATTATTTGGTGTCGGTGATTTTAGAAGCGGCCACTTGGAAGTCAGTGTCGGTCTTCACAACCTTTTACCTCAGGGACATCCAATTTTCGTCGGAGAAGGGTTACTCTCTGGGTCCTTTCATGGCTGCCAACACAGTCTTGTAAATGCATGATAAGGTAAGGGGGGAAGGAAGTTAGGTATTCAAGCTAGGCTAGGAATTTGGAATTCTCCATTGATCAGTTAAGTATATCTTAGTTTAACCAGACCACTGGATCCATAGGGGGAGCATTAGGCAGGACATTAGCACAATGAAACTAGGCTGAGCCAGATTGATAGGATCTTTTCTCCAAAACCCCACCTCTTCTGCACAGATGTCAGCTGCAACATACAGCGAAGAATCCGAAGAAACTGCACATTCAACTTCTCCATACATGTGAGGCTGCAATAGCCACATGGGAGGTTCATCGTACCCCTCCATACATGAGAGTGCTCTGATTAGCCACAGGGGAGGTCGTCGTTCTCCGCTACTCATGGGAGGCCATTGTTAGCCACATGGTAGGTTGGTTTTGCTACTCTCTATCCATGAGGAGGTTTGATTACCACGAGAGGTAACTCAACTCAGACAATACTGAGACTTGAGACTGATGTCGAGGGTACTCTCTCTATAGGCATCTTCTCCTGCCGAATGGATAACCAGGTGAGGATACATGCATATAGGCAGAGTAGGTGAATAATGAGTTCCTGCCTTCCCGTTTGGCAGGTCGGGCTGAAATTAGATTGATCCCACCTCCTTAAAATTTTGTTAATTGGGCTAATTCAGGTGTTCAGGGAGTGTATTGCAATATGAAGTTTTCATAATAAAACTAATATTGTAATACTTATCTGAACACCTGAATGATTCCCACCCTCCTCCCCACTTCAACTTGATTAGTGAATTACGCAATTGGGGAACTTGGCCTCGCGCAGTTGGGACTCGCAGCAGCGTTGCCAACAGTGCTGCAGGTAACTCATCTTGACAAGATTTCCTGTAAGCATTGGTAACACTGACAGTTAATTACCCAATTAGTGGGTAAAAGTTATGGGGATATAGTTCGGGCTGGTGGGTAACCAGAGCTAATTCAGGTGTTCAGATAAGTATTACAATATTAGTTTTATTATGAAGACTTCATATTTCTGTAGAATGTGTTGTAATATGCACATAGCTAAGAAAAATGTTTTTGTTTTTAATAATATTTTTACTGTACAGTATTTCCATCTCTCTTTCTCAGGCTAAGATCTTGCAGTATGCTCCATGTACGGCCACTGATTTTACATACATTTTGTTTGACTGAAAATATGCTGCCTGTTACGCGTCCGCTTTTATCTCTCATTGTTAGTGCACATAACCCAGCTTGTCTAGACTTTATTCCTCTCCTGTGCAGAGTTCTCACTCTGATTAAGGTTTGTTCATGTTTGTTCTTTCAGCTGTTCCATATCAAAAGGCAGGATGTAGGAAGTGATTGTGGAAATGAATATGAAACTTCTTTGAAATAGTTTTTATTAAATATTGTTTCAAAGTATTGATTATCATTAAAAAGGTATTTAAAGTATATAAGGATGCAAGAAAACAAAAAACTCATGAATAAATTAATGCCATTTTTTGTTCCAAAAAGATGCTGCAATATGATTTTGAAAATTTCTTGTGTACTTTTTTTATTACAAAAGATTTCTTTTTCAGGGCACCAGCAAGGATCACATTGAACGCAAAGTTATGATTTTATCAGCTTTAGCAGAGATTTCACTGAGTGACAACTCAACCAGACTTCAGGAAGCTCTTTTGCCCTGCCTTGTTATGACAATACCCATTGCTCTGGTAAATATAACAGTTGACAGTTGAAATATGTTTTGTTTAGAATACTGTATAAGAAAGTTCTCACTAGGTTCATTAACTTTTTTGAGTAGCTGAAATGGTATATTTCTTTAAAAACAGGCTGAGGAATATAGAATATGAAAATACTGATGTTAAAGATATCCTATGCTTACTAATATTCAGGTTGTAATATGCAGGTGTGATAACCTGCAAAATTTACCAAGCTTTAAATTCTGGAATCTTTGTCGGATGAAGGGATATGTAGCGTTTAAGGTTAAAGGACTGCCATTCGTATTTAACTTTGGTAGGGTTGGATAGGTTCCTTGACACTCATTAAAGACATAACCTCATGCAATGAGAACCCCCCTTGATTAATTGCAATGTATCACATTTTTTAACTAGCAGTATTGCCTTTTGAATTTTTTTCTTGTGTTAAATTTGACATAGTTTTTTAAGACAAATTCACATTTATATTGTTTACTGTACTAACTTCTTTAGCCATTAAATATGCCCATTTATATTATAGTAGTTCCTTAATGGTGCTACAGCCATTCATATCATTATCAGATAATTATCAGTCTATGTAGTGGTTTGTTACTTAAATCAGTAAGGCTTACTGAGTGTTTTTAGATGACTAACAAGACAAGCAGATGTTTTCCAGCTGTTCCCAATGTACAGAAAGAGATGCTGATGACTGAGATTTTTTCTGCTTAAGCATGACTGTTCAGCAGTAAACTAAGTAAAGTGTAATTACAATGAATTAATGTTATTTTTTGTAATAACTCTTTTGATGTATGAAAATACTGTTTTATATAAGCTACTTACTAAGTAATTACATAGCTATTAGTTTTTGTTAACCGGCAGCTAGAATTTTGAAATTCACGGTAGCGCTACTTTTGTTTTGGCTAGGCGAGTAACCCTGCCCACTTTCGGGGTAAGAGAGGAACCAGCTTAGTAAATGAGCTCAATGTGTTTTTGCCGGCTGATGGCTGTGGTTACAGTGATTGGCAGCACTTTTTTTTTTTTTTTTTTTTTTTTTTTAGAATTTCTCTTCTCTTTTGATCTTGGAATCACTGGTGAAGTATTCTTTGTGGTAGCCTTTTTTGTCACAGTTAGATGGTGTCAGGTTTTCACTGGAGACCAGTATTACCGAATTTGACGATTTTGAGAATTTTTTGACTCGTGACTTGTCAACAATGTCTGATTTGAGCTATCAGAGTTTTAGGTATTGCAGTAAAGGTTGCAATGTGTGACTGACTAAAGCCTGCTATGACCCTCACACTCTTTGTGCATCTTGCAGGGGTCAAATGTTCCCTTGATTTGAATTGTGAAGAATGTGTTTCATGGGATCTGAAAATGTGGAAGACTCTGAGTAGTCATTTGACAAAATCAGACAAGGAAAAAAAGAGGAAAGCAGCAGCTAGAGCTAGTTGCAAGAAGACTTTAGCTAGTCAGGTGTCTGCAAAATCTATTTCTAATAATTGTAATTCTTTGTCTATTGTTCCACCTGATTCCCTGTCTCAAGTCTGTACCAATCACTCTGCACCCGAGCTCTCTTACTCCTGATCCTGACCTCATTACCAGCCTTGAATCTAGGATTACATTAAATTTGGATTATTAGGTAATACAATGGAGAAAATTGGTGCTTCTGTTATAGTCTTGCTGGACAAGGTGATGGTGAAGTGTTAGTGGAGGAAGTGACTCTGTCCCGTCAATTCTCCTAGGCCAAGATCCCTGGCAAACTCCCCTAAACCTGGGAGGAACCAAACTGGCAGCCCAAAGGAGGTCGGTGGGATCTGCCCACAGGCAGTCGCCCCCTCAGTCATACCTGTGGCCAAGTCCCAGGTTATGACAGAGCGCCGCTAGAAAGGCATTTCTATGGAAGTTGATCATGTTTTATCTAGTGTTTCCAGCAGTGACTCCAGTCATAGGCGCCAATGGCGTTTTCAAGGTGAATCTTGCCCTCTGAAGAGCGCTCCCGGGGTGTTTCTCAGCCTCCTGCAGTTCCTGTTAAGAAGGTTAAAGAAGCTTCTCCAGAACATCTACCTTCCTGTAGCCTTTGGTACAGTTCGGAATGTTTCTCCCAGAATCATCTGGTGTTAGTGGGACAGTTTCAGTCTACTAAGCACGCTACTGCTCGTAAGCACTCTTCTGCATCGAGGACTTCGTCCTCTTCTAAGCACCCATCTTTAGTTTCGGAGGATTTGCCTAGTCATGTAGTGATGTCGGAGCGCTCACCAGCGCCTAGCTCCTGTTCCTGTAGCTCCTGAACAGTCAGCTTTACCTGAATCTTCTTTGGCTTCTGATAGTGCAGCAGATTGCTGTAAAAATCGTTCAGATAGTGAAACAAGCATGAAATTTGGCACAAACATTCCTAAGACTACGCTCTCTTAGAAAAGGGCTGTACCTGAAAATCAAGATGGCGGCTATTTTTCAAAATGGCCGCCATCTATGTCGAGATTCACTGGTTTGGGAGCATCTATTGGATGGAATATGCCAGTTTTTTTTTTTTTTTAAACCTCGACTTTTAGGTTATAAAAATGTTCCATACCACACATTTTATTGAAAACCCTTACTAAATGAATTGTAACCAAGATGGCGTACAAAATGGTTGCCATAAAAGTTTTTTTTTTTGAACCACAGCGCTAGCGAACATAGAGACCAACTGTTTTTATTTAATGGTATATTCATGTGATCAGACAGTTTAACTAATATGCTATTTTCAACTGAAATAGTAATGGTATGGTCACATACAACATTGTGTCTAAGACTGTAACCATAAAAAGAAAAGAAGAAAATACGGACTAAAATGCAACCAATCTATGTATAGGTCTCTCAACCTACACCTTTGAAAAATTCGAGGATAAGAAGGTAGGCATAGCATGACACGTTGGATGCTCAAGCTAGATTATCTACTGAAGAGAGGCAATATTTATCTAGACTTCACATTTGCAAGTGCACAGAGCTGTGCAGGAAGACCCAGCTTGTAGCACTTGCACCTTTCCCGACAGCCTGCTTTGCATCCACATTTGGTAAGCTGTTGGCAACTCTTGGCTAAGGGCGAGTTGGTTGTCCAGAGGACTTGCCATGCTTCACCAGACTTTTGCCATCCCCACTCAGCAGGGTTCTCTGGCTGTGGCTGACACTGGGTGGCCTGCCCCACACACAACCAGCCTGGTACGCAGCATGCTTGGTGTGTTGGAGGAGAGCTCCTGGTTGGTGGAATGGCCTCATATGCCCTTTGTTTTCTGGCAAACATATCAAGTCTAGCCTCATCCACAGTGCCAGCAGTGCTGGATCTTTCATACATAAGTATGACAAACCTCTCCAGGACCTTCAGGTCACTCTCTTCCACTCTGAGAGGGTAGTGACTCAGTTTGGAGAACACAGTGGAGGCCTCTGGAAAGATGTTCCATGTCTGCCAGGCGGTCTTCTTGCCCTTGCTCGGAAGGCTGACACTGTATCACAGCCTGTGAACGATGATGGAAGAAGAGCATGCCATTCACCTTCTCCTGGCCCAGAGAGTTGCACAGGTCATGCACAGCAATCCAGCGCAGGCTCTGGCCTTAGCCAAATGCCACCCATAGCTTCTCTAGCCCTAGATTGTGGAGAGTGGAGAAAGCACTGACTGCAACGACAAGAACATCTGTGTCATTTGCTTTAACCGTGATGGTCTTGGCTCCATGTTCTGTGGCATATTTGGCATGGAGAAAGATGCGGGTGTCAGCTTCCTCATGAGAGCACTTTTCCAGTCCCTGAAGACTAGCCTCATGAGTGCTGAGGACAGCAGACCCTTTCGTGGCAATGACAACATTTGTGGCAGACATCTGGGCAACTTTGTCTGCCAGGAACTGGAACAACTCTGTCTTGTTGGCATCGTGTCTTGGAAATTGCGCCAGTTGGATGGAATTGTGTTCTTGTCTGTCACCTTGCGCCTTCCTCCTTGACCACGTTGGAGCCTGGTCTCAGCTTTGAGGCTGGATGTATTGTATACATCAAATACAAGATGTGATGATGTGTACTTGCTGCTATAGGATTGTATCACAGGCAAGAAGTCGCAAAGTGCATAGCCCTCAAAGGTCTTTCCTTTCTTTGGTGGCAAGGCATGGACCAAAGCTGATCCATCTACAGTGAGGACATCAGTCTTTGGTTCTTTGTCTTCTAGTGTAACATGACTCTCAGGACCGAGGTCAGCTGAGACTTCTGACATGTGTACAGCCTACCACCCTCACTAAGGGAAGCTGGGAATGTTTGATTCTCGTGCTGGAAGAATTCCTGCAGATCACCCCAAGATATCTGTGGGTGGCTTTGGTATTGCAGTGTTTGGTGGCACAGGGTTCTTTGTTTGAAAGGAAGCTGGTGAGATGTTTGTGAATGTGTCCGGCAATTCAGGCACCGACCTCACTTTCTCAGGTGCAAACTTTAGTTGCTGTCTTTCCTGTCCAGTGTTCTCCTTGGTGGGGTGCTGAAATATGGAGATGCTAGTTCCATGGAAGGAGGTAGTGGCAGTAGTTGCAGATGGGTTGTGGTCGATGTTGTCCATCACTGCAGTGGTGAACAACATTTTTCGTAATGCTGGGGACAGACCACACCCTCCTCCACATATTTGCTAACTGTGGCATCTCTAACTGTGCAGAGACCTCCAGTACTCTGTCATAAGAGATACTGAGGCCATACTGATGTAGCATTTCAACCAGGTTTCTCTTCCTGGTTTTGGCATAGACTGAGAGTCCCATGTAGACTGGGAATGGTGTTTCTCTGTCTTTGGAGTGTCTATGAGTTGTTGCTCCCTCTTTGTATCGGGGAGTAGCAGTTGAACTGCATGCATAGCTGTGCAATGGCCTGGTCTGACTTTGATGCTCCAAATCGTAACTGTGACTTGATGTCAGCCCCATGCTCAACCATCCCTACAAACTGGAGCAGGAGAGGAGGCACAGAATTTCGTACACAAGCCTCAGAAAATGTGCCATCAAACCGTGACTGATGATCAAGTATAGACTTTCTGAGAATATTTGCTGCTTTAGCAATGATAACTGCCTCTGAAAGATCAGATGATTGAGCAAGTGCTTTTCCCACATCCTTTTGAAATGCAAGTAATACATCTCTGCCAGATTTATGAGCCTCAAGTTCTGGAATTTCTGCCAGAAGTTTGTCTTTGAGTCTCGTGGAATTTACACTTGGTGACTCTACACCTAATTGTTCCAGGCGTTGTTGGTAGAGGTGGCAAATATCTGCCAGCCGAAATGTGACTGGATCATCTGAACAAAGGTTGTTTTTTCAACAATGTATGTCATCAGTTCTGACAGAACTAGTGGATACACATCTGATTCTGACTCAGTGCTACCTTGGTCTTTCTCAAGGCTCCTCAGGTAGGACCTTTTTCTGTTGTAGAGGGCACAAAGACAGGCATGGTGATACTTAAACTCCTGTGCAATGACATCCCCACCAGTCAACTTAGCAAGGAGCTTGCCATCACTAAGTATCTCTGCACATTCACGCAATTTCAAGTCAAGGCCCTTAGTACTAGCCTGTCTGAGATCAGATGCAGGTGCCACTTTCTCACAGAAAATGCAAACTTCATTGTCATGACTGGTTGGCGCAGTTTTGCACGCGACTAGTCTCAGTGTTGCTGGTCTGGTCATTGGATTATCGCTTTCTTGGGTCCAGTTTAGTGTTGTTAAACAACAAGCGACAGTTCACATGGTATTTTGCTGCATTTTTTCCTGAGAGTGGCCTCTATGCCATCACCTTCATCCAGCCTTGCTGGATCCATTATCAGTGGCATTTCATTAATTTCACTGAACATGGGAATGTTCCTTGCCAGCATTGTGTACCCATCATGGTCTAGGACATGATGACTTGGAGGTGATGTCAAGTGCTCACCTCTTTGTCCTTCTGACAAAGACAACACAAACTCCAGTTTGTTTTTCTACTGCTCAATATTGGATTGGCATCACATTCTGCCATGATTTCACTTTTGATTAAGGCCGAGGGTTATCCTTTTACCACCTTAAACAAAGCACACATTCCTGTGTGGGATTCAACTAGGTTCGGTCTCCCTACACCTAGCCCGATCATTCATCCAGTGCCATTTAAGTCCCGTGTGATCTGTACACCATCCGGGTAAGTACATGAACCATCATGTACAGCCCCCATACCCATGGCTCGGCTCTCCAGCACTCTGGCACATCCTGTCTATTCAGGTGCTGGCTATCTAACTATAGCTGGTCTGGGGCTGTTAGAAAGCATTTGGGACACTAAACTAAACTATACTACAACTACTAGTCTAAGACTACAGGATTAGTAAAGCTGGATTAGCTGGCACTGAACCCCATGCTGAGTTACACAGCAGTGATGTCACCAGTGTGCCCTGGTTGTGTGCAGACATACACTCTTTACATTTATTAATTTTCCTTCAAAATTGATGAGTTATTCAAAAGAGATGGCCTCATTAGGATCTAAAACCACAGAAACCAAGATCCATGCTTAAAACGATAATTGTTGAACGGGCATTATTTCTCATTATAATTATTGTTTCTACCTTTTCTTGGCAGCCATATAGCCCCCATATTTAAAGGTAAACTGTACTGGGAAGCTACAGAAACATAATATTCACAAGAAATAGTATGGAAGAGCTTTACCATATTGCTAGAAGCAAATACATGCCATTCTAGTGAAAAATTAGCCAAAATCTGTCGATACTGGCCGCCATCTTGGAATTTGGCCAGCCATATTAAATTTTTTTGCGTGGCCAGCGCCCTTTTTCTGATAGAGGGAACTTTAAAGAGCACTTGTGCAAAATTTCATGCTTGTTTCACTATCTGAACGATTCTTATGAAATATGCAATTATCTGCTGCACTATGAGAAGCAGTCTTTGGTGCCAGTGCTCCCAGTGGCGCCAGAACTTCCTTTATCGGCTGAACATGCTGCTCCTTGTTGTGTGGCTCTTTCCGAGTGCCCTTTGTCTTCTGTGCAACCATCGTCTCCTGAGCACCCCTTAGCCAAGCGCTCATCGGCTCCTGACCGCCCATTGGCGCCCGTTCACCATTTGCCGCAAGATGTTCTTTTGCCATCCAAGTCTATTTCTGCTTCCAAGCACCCCATGTCTTCTTCTGTGCTGCCTACTCCTGCTCCAGTTATGTCTTTTTCTTCGTCTTCTGCAGTGCAACAGGCTCCCTCTGTTATGGATCCTTCTTTTCAGTCAATCCAATGTAAATTGGATAATATCCTGGGTTTAATTCAGAAAGCGCCATCAGTTCCCCAGCCCATTGCAGATATGTCGCCAATTTCTTCTGCTGTGGAGGAAGAAGTGGATCCTGTTACCCCTCCTTTGGCATATGCCTCTTTACAGTACTCAGATTTCTGTTAGTGACTTTTCCAGACTTCTCTCGTACAGCTCCAGTTTCTCTGGCTTCGAAGTAATTATTGGACAATCAGACGACTTCTTCAAGGGTACCTAAAAGGGTGCTGTCCCCCTCAGCTAAGAAACCTCTCCGTGAAGTGGAAAGCTGGCTCTCGAGCAAGAGGGAGCAGGAAAGAGCCTCTTTTAGTTGTCTGTCTAGATTGTCGCAGAGAAGATACCTTTCTTATGCGACCAGAGAGGCCTCATCCATGGGAGCTTCTGCCTACTCCTTGGGAGACTTCTCCGGGTTAATTGACTCCTCCAGACAGCCAGTGTTCAATTCAGATAAGATTTTCTCTGGTCCTCAGAATTGGACCACCTTATCAAACACTTGTTTAAGGTCTTGGAAGTTCTCAGCTTTCTTGACTGGGCAGTAGGAGCTCTTGCCTGCAAATTAAAGGATTACCCTCATATTCTGGAAGACTTCTCTTCGAATTTTTTGAGGGTCATCTCATGCCTAGGTAAAGGTATTAGAGATGGGTCTTTTGAATTACCCTCGCTATTTGCAATGGGAATTCTTAAGAAAAGGGAGCTTTGGTGTTACTACACCATGAAGGGAGTTACACCTTCCCAGAAGTCCGTGCTCCTCTCCTCTTCTCTCCTCTTGACAAGAAGCACCTATTCCTTAAGGCGACTGTGCTGCAGGTTGCTTCTGATATGCATAAGTCCACTCAGGACATTCTCACACAATCTGTGAGGCGACCTAGAAAGTCTCCAGCCTTCAACTCTAGGACAGTTTCTCCAGTTCAACCTCAGCCCTTTCGGGTAGAGGCAGACAAAGAGGCTTTCCCAGACCTCATGGAAACACCTGTTTCATCCCTCGGGCAATCAAGAAGTCCTCTAATAAACCACCTGCCTGTAAGTAGGATCTACTCTTCCGCACAGCTGTGGCGGCAAGACTCTTCCACTTTTGGGAGCATTGGGAAGCGAGAGGAGCAGAGAGTTGGATTGTACAATTCCTGGGAGAGGGTTATTTGATCCCGTTTCTGATGAAACCTCCCTTAACCAATAAGCCTGTCTTATTGACAACCTACTCAGCAGGTTCCGAGAGGTTTTCAGCCCTCTCCCAAGAAGTGTCAGCACTCCTCAAAAAAGTAGCAGTCAAACTAGTCAAGGATACCTCCTCCCTGGGGCTCTACAATTGGCTGTTTGTAGTCTCCAGAGCCTCTGGGGGCTGGAGGCCAGTTCTGAATGTGAGTGCCCTGAACTTGTACATGCAGAAAACAAAATTCAAAATGGAATCTTCCCAGTCCGTCCTTGCATCCATTTGTCTGGAAGGTTGGATGATCTCGATAAACATGAAAGATGCTTACTTCCATGTCCCAATTCATCAGGACTTGAGGAGGTTTTTAAGGTTCGTGTTCCAGCGCAAGGTGTACCAGTTCAGAGCCCTTTGCTTTGGCCTGTCGACGGCCCCGCAGGTATTCAAGCGTGTACTAGCTCCAATAGTGAAATGGTTACACTTTATGGGAGTCAACATTTTGCTGTATCTCGATGGATGGCTCATTCACTCCCAGTCGAGGGAAAAATGTGCGGAGGACCTTCACAAGACCCTTCTTCTCACCCAGGATTTGGGCCTCTTGATAAACTTCCCAAAGTCTCAATTGACTCCTCCTCAGGAGATAGCTTATTTGGAGATGAGGATAAACTCGTGGATTTTTCAGGTTTTTCCCTCCCCCCAAAGGATAGACTCGTGCCTTCAGAAGTTAGACAGATTTCTCGCCTGTCAGTCCTATTCTGTGAACAGCTGGATGAGCCTGTTGGGGACTCTCTCGTCCATGGAACAGTTCGTTTTCCTGGGAAGGCTGCACATGAATTTACAGTTCTTTCTGAAAATCAGCTGGAACAGAAAGAAATACTCAGATTCTTTCGTTTTTCCGATAACGAAGGAAATAAAAGAGGATCTTGTTTGGTGGAATTCAAGAAACAAACGCTCTTAAGGAAAAGGGCTCCTCCCTCAGAATCCTGACGTAGTGTTTAATTCAGATGCATCAGACCTAGGTTGGGGAGCCCTCCTGGGAGACAAGGAAGTTTCAGTCCTTTGGACTTCAGAGCAGAGGAAATGGCACATCAGTATGAAAGAATTGATAGCAATTCACTGGGGATTGCAAGCGTTTGCATCAGAGGTGTCCTGGAAGACAGTGATCGTCCACTCGGACAACACCACGGCACTCTCCTATTTCAAAATACAAGGGGAAACTCATTCATCTACCCTTTGCCAAGCAGCAAGAGCCCTGCTTATTTGGGTGAATCAGAATCAGGTTTATTCAGGGGAAATTCAACTTATTAGCAGATGAACTCAGCCTTTGAAAGCAAGTTCTCCCCACGGAATGGACTCTGAACCCTCTTGTATGCCTCGAGTTGTGGGAACTGTGGGGAAGGCCGGTTCTAGATTTGTTTGCGGCCACAAAGAACCATCATCTCCCTCTGTATTGTTCGCCAGCGCCAGATCTGCAAGCATGGGGGACAGACACAATGCTTTTAGATTGGTTGAAATGGACCTTTATGCCTTTCCTCCATTGAAGATGGTGAGAGAAGTAATAAACAAGTTCCGAAATCATCGGAATGTAAAGATGACTCTAGTAGCCCCATTCTGGCCAGCACAGGATTGGTTCCCGGACTTGCTGGAACTTCTCACAGATTTTCTGAGGCTGTTGCCTCAAAAAGCCAAACTACTCAGACAACCACATTTCAGGCGGTTCCATCAAGGACTGTCCACTCTGGGTTTGACCGTGTGCAGACTGTCTACAGATTGGTTCGAGCAAAAGGATTTTCAAAGGTATTTGCAGATGCTATTGCTCGTTGTAGACGACATTCCTCGAGCAAAGTTTATCGAGCCAAGTGGACAGACTTCCATGACTGGTGCAGGAGAGAACATCTCGTCTTCTAAGACACCTGTAGCGGAGACAGATGATTTCCTGCTCTATTTAAAGTCTTCCAGGAATCTGTCTACCTCAACCATTAAAGGCTACGGGCCAGTGTGTTTGGAAACGGTTTAGTTCTCTCTGCTAATAAAGATTTTTCTGATCTCATCAAGTCGTTTGACACGACCAAACAGAAAGAAGATAAGCTAGTAGCCTGGAATTTAGACATGGTTCTGAAGTGGCTGTTACAGCCAAATTTTGAACTCCTGCAATCTATCTCTTTGAGGGACCTAACTAGGAAGACTGTTTCTAGTAGCGTTAGCGACTGCCAAGCGGGTAAGTGAGCTACATGCTTTTGATAAAAAGACTGGATTCTCTCAGGGTAATGCAATTTGCTCATTTACCCTAGGATTCTTAGCTAAGAATTAGACCCCTTCCAATCCCTGGCCTCGCTCATTCATTATTAAAAGTTTAGTAGATATTCTAGGTCCGGAAGACATAGAGAGAACTCTTTGCCCTGTAATGGCATTGAAATACTATTTACTTAGGACAGTAAAGATCCTTGAGCCTTCAAGCAACCTTTGGTGCTCAGTAAAGAATCCTTCTCATCCTTTTTCAATTTTATGAAGGATCTTAGTCTAGAGGCACACACTCAAATTGAGGAGGATGTGTTGCCTGTTGTGAAAGTTAAAGCGCATGAAGTGAGGGTGGTTGCCACGCCCCTGGCTTTTAGGTGTAATTTGTCTATTCCCTCTATTATACAAACAACGTTTTGGAGATGCAAATCGGTGTTTGCAGCTCATTATTTGCATGAAATTGAAACTATCTATGAAAACTGCAGTACCTAGGGTCCTATTTCAGTTGCTGGTATGGCGTTGGGAGAAGGAGTGTAGGAAGTCTACCTTCATCCTTCCTATTTTCTCGCCTTGATTCATGGTGTCAAGTTGTAGGGAAGCCTGGGGGTACTTTGTATTTGGAGTGCTCACCAGTTTTTTGTCTATTATTGGTTGGGTAATGTATTTTTTACCGTTTGACTATAGGCAATTGTGCTTTTTATTCTTTGGTTTTGTTTTTTGGTACTGTGCTCAGGGCAGGGGCAACTTTGTTAATTCTTTTTGTGCAATCGGACACTCCTTTGGAACAAAGAATCCCGCTAACGTAGTAGACGACTCCTGGCTACACCGCCACGCTGCTATATGTTGAGATGAGCGCCATCCAGAGGCAGTACTTTCCTGTAGCAGCTCTCTCAACAGGTAAGGAACCAGCAAGCATTTTTACCAATGCTAGCAATTCTTCTATTTTTTTACATTAAAATTTTAATGTATTAGGATAGATAATCCATGCATTCCACCTCCTACAATGTGGGATTCAGCTGTGTAATTACTTGGTAAGTAGCTTATATAAAAATGACATTTTTATAATAAAATAAAAATTTTATATATACTAAGCAAGTAATTACATAATCAAAGCCCTCCCTCCTCCTCTTGCATGGTTAGGAAGGCATAAACATATTGAGCTCGTTCCTCTCTTACCCCGAAAGTGGGTGGGGTCACTCGCCTAGCCAGAACAAAAGTAGCGCTACCACGAATTTCAAAATTTTAGCTGTCAGTTAATAGAAACTAATAGCTATGTAATTACTTGGTAAGTATATATAAAACTTTATTTTATTATAAAAATGCCTTTTTTTATATAAGTGACTTACCAAGTAATTACATAGCTATGAGCTTCCTACCTATTGCTTGTTCCGGTGTGGGCACATGCCCCACCCACTATCGGGGACTGTGACGAACAACTAAGCAGAAAGCTTCAATTCATTTTCTGCCGGCTCCCAAGTAACATTGGTGGTTTTTTGGTTGCCTGCTTCATCGTTTTTTGGATAGTTCCAGAGTTTTTGGTGAAGTACTCTGTTTTCGTACTAGCGCATCTTTAATTGACTTATGTAGTTAAACATAGGAATGTCTGACTCCAGCTCTTTGAGTGTTACGTTTTGCATTGAAGGATGCAAGACTAGGTTAGCGAAGTCTTGCTATAATTCATACCAAGTGTGTAAAGTGTAGAGGGCAAATTTGTGATGGGGAAATGTAGAGATTGGGATGAGAAACAGTTGAAAGTTTTTAGGTGTCATCAAGACAAAATGGATAAAGACAGGAAGAGAAAGGTGGCTATTAGGGCTGGAAATAAAGCCAGCTTAGATTGTGTAGAAGTAGCAGATCTTGAAGATATTTCTGTTTCTTCTCCTAAGATTCCTGTATCATCTCCAATTCTTAGCCCCTTTATCCTATTCCATGTACTTCTGTTCCAGATTCCTGTGCTCCCAATTGTGACACCATTGCCAGCCTCAAATTAAAGTTCAACAAAAAGTTAGAGTTTTTAGCAAACACTGTGATGGAGTTGGGCTCTTCTTTTAGAGCCTTCATGGAAAAAGGCAATGCCCAAGGTGTTAGTGCAGTGCAAAGTGTTGAGGAGGTGGCTGCCCGTCCCACTTGTGCTCCTAGACAAAGGTCCCTGTCCCGCTGCCCTGCACCATGGGAGAAGACATACCAGAGGTCCAAGGGAGGCCAGGGGAGTTTGCCCACGGACAGTCACCCCCTCCGTTGAGCCTGTTGCCCGGTCCCAGGCTATGACTCGAGCGCCTCCGGAAAGGCGTTTCGTTCAGTGTTCGCTGTCTTTAGTCGGATTCGTAAGACTGTGCCGGATGCGAAGTGTCTTCCGTCTCCGACCATTGAAGAGACATTCTGCTGCAGCGGACAGCTCCCCTGCACCTGTCAAGAAATACAAGGAGGCTAGTGTTAGCCCTCATCCCTCCTGCAGTTCGCAGAGCCTCCCTCTACAGTGGTTCCTCGGCGTACGAAAGATTCGTTATTCTTATTTTCATTATGCGAAGTAAAATTTTTGAAAAAATCTGTTTCCACGTATGAGCTAAAAATTCTATTTACCAGGTTTTTGGTGGAATCTCGCATGCGGCCGGCCGGGATTGTTGGAGGGGAGAGATGGGATCCCCTTGGTCCTGGATTATAGGGGGAGGGCCATGTGAATGTAGGGACGGAGGGATACATAGTGGGAAGGCAATCCCAGTATAATAAAATAATTCTACATCTGCCATGCCTTAGAGCTCTCTCTCTCTCTCTCTCTCTCTCTCTCTCTCTCTCTCTCTCTCTCTCTCTCTCTCTCTCTCTCTCTCTCTCTCTCTCTTAACCATTGGGTATTAGTACCAGACGCTGTTTGTGTGTGGTCATAATGTTTTAAAAATGTCTAGTACAGGTAATACTTCTTTGGAAAACAAAAAACAAACATAAATTTCGTTGTTGTCAGTCGTGTGGACTATAAAGAGTGTGACCAGCAGGGAAACAAATGGATTAACATTCTGGAAAACAAAAAACAAACATAAATTTCGTTGTTGTCAGTCGTGTGGACTATAAAGAGTGTGACCAGCAGGGAAACAAATGGATTAACATTCCTCAAGAGAGATTAAAGAGATGAATCTCTCTCTCTCTCTCTCTCTCTCTCTCTCTCTCTCTCTCTCTCTCTCTCTCTCTCTCTCTCTCTCTCTCTCTCTCTCTCTCAGGAAAAGATACTGCTAATTTGAGTCTCTTTAACCAACAGATATTAGCACATATAACCACACCGTGTGTGTGTTTGTTCGTAGTATTTTGAAAAATGTGCATTACAGGTAATACATCTTTGGAAGAAAAACAAAAAAAAAAATTTGTTGTCATTCGTGTGGACTATAAAGGGTGTGACCAGCAGGTAAACAGAAATGCATTAACATTCCTCGAGAGATTAAAGAGATGAATTATGTTGTGAAGATGTGTCAGTGCAGCATTAGTAAATATCTTCTCGAACAAAAAAAATTCTTGTGTTGCAGAAGAATCTCTAAACCAACAATTTTGCGCTCAAAGTATTGAGGAGGAATTTATTCTATTCTTCATGTAATCAGTAAAATACATACACTATTAAAAACCACATATTGTCTTCAAGACATACACACACGTACGTCATCGTCAGCTTCACTGAGCAAAATGTTCTTTCTCAGACAGAATACAGCTAAAATCTGATTGCCTAGCTGGTTGCCATGGAGATCTGTTAGCAAGTGACTTCTGTTTTGTTTATAGACTTATGTTGTGGATGGCACAAAGTTTGAACCTTGCCATGATCATTTGACTGCTGATGGCAAAAATTACTCAGTAGTTTGCTTTATATAATTATTTCTTCGTGAAAACAAGAATTTAACAATACAGTAATTTTAACTGTAATATAGTGGTATAAAAAATCCCACACAGTGTGTTGTAGTGATGTGTCAACCCTTGTGAATCCTGTTTGCGGACCATCCTCAAATGTACGACTGCAAACTGATGGTGACATAGTGACAATAAAGAACAACCCTCTCCAAGATCGATATGATGAAATGTATTTGATAGTCTAACTTATTAGAATTCACAAGTTAAATTACAGTTATTTTGATTATGTACATTTTTGCATTTTACAGAAGGTTTTTGTTGAAAATATGTGTTAATGAACATACTGTACAAGTATGGTCTTAATTGTCCCACTATTTTATCTTAGATGATCTTAATTATCTCACATTCATTTAACAGTATATTACTATAAATAATAATAACGATAATGAATAAATAACTATAATGAAAAAACATAAAAAAAAAAACTTCATGTTTTTGCTGCAGTAGTGATGTTTGATTATGCTCCTGACCCCACAGTTCCGAAATCCGAAAAATTCCAAAAAACGATACACATCTGCCCCCAAGGATTTTGGATAAAGGATTGTGTACCTGTATTAGAAGAAAGTTGTAATGAAATGGAGGCTAAAGATAAAACGAGTCCTTTAGACAGAACTCCTCCCTAGACCAAAAAACCAACTACAGGCAGTCCCCGGTTTACGACGGGTCCAGCTTACGACGTTCCGAGGTTACGACGCTTTTCAAATATATTCATCAGAAATTATTTCCCGGTTTACGACGCATGTTCCAGGGTTACGACGCGTCGTACGCCGATCCGACGGAAGAAATATAGCTCCAAAACGGCAGAATAATCATAATTTGAAGGTTTTTTGATGAAAAACTCAATAAAAATGCAATTTACAACATTTTCAATGCACCCAGAGCATTAAAAGTAAGGTTTTCTTATGATTTTTTATGAATTTCGACAATTTTTCGGTTTACGACGATTTTCGGTTTACGACATGGCGTAAAAACGAAACCCCCGTCGTAAACCGGGGACCACCTGTAATTTATTAGAGAAATGTCCGTTAAACTAAAGACACAAGACCCGAAGAAAGAACATAAACCAAAAAGTATAAGAATATACCTTTGTCTCCTAAAATAATGATAAAACCAGTGGAAGCATATACCCAAAACATTGAAGAAATAGAGGAGCAAATCATCGACAAGGATGATTATGTTAAAGAGAAGAGATTACTCCATCACCAATAATTGGTGCAACAAGAGTAAACGAAAAAAGAATGACGCATGAAAACACACATGGATGTAATGAATGTTTCAATGGATTGTGCAGCAAAAACAGATTTATAACAAAAGACAGTTTAACAAACACTATTAGAAATTTAATAGAATACAGAAATAAAGAAACCACTACTGCATATTGCATTGGGCACCTAATATGTTATAAAGGAAAAACAAATGGGTAATTGTTGTAAATAAAATTTTAGAAAAATTGCAAACTGAGAATCCACAAAAAGAAAATAACACTTAAACACTAACATAATATTTTCAGTAATTATATTATGCAATGGAATGTAAATGGTCTGCAGACCAGATTACATTTAGGAGAAATACAGCGATTGGTAAAAGAATATGAACCAATGGTTTTATGTTTACAACATGTCAACAAAACAGTATCAACAATAGGTAAATATACCTTAGCATCTACATCTATAGAGGAAGAAGGAAATTTAGGTACAGCCATATATGTATGCTATGATGAAGTACCTGTAAACTTTACTGACTTGCAAATATCAGGTATTAAAATACGAATAAAAACTATAATTACATAATTTATTATTTATACAACCAACCTAATAAAAATTATGACACTGATAAACTTCAAGATTTACTTAACAATGCCAAAGAACCTACATTAATAGTAGGTGATTTTAATACTCACAACCCAAAATGAGACTATAATTGTACAAACTCGAACAGAGCAGGAAGTAAAATAGAAGAATTCATGAATTCAGATGACATATTCTGTATAAATGATGATGAAATCAGCACATATTACTCAAAAACACATGGAACATTTTCTTCCAAAACTGTTTGATGAGTCATTTCATAATGTTGAGTGACAACATTCCTAGTGACTGTCTTCATCAAGCAGGGGGGAAAGGACAGTTTACCGTCACCCTGTCTCTTGGTGAATCAGAAGCACAAGTGGACAACTTTCTATGCCATCCAGCCATAAGCCAGATACATTTTGTAATGGAGGAATGTTTAGTGGGGGAAGAACACATCAGTTATTACAGGCTGGTAGTAAAGATTTAACAGTCTTATGTTTTTGAGGGGAATAGCAAGCAAGCACAGACTCACAGGTGATCAATCTATTTTTTCACACAACAAACACAGGACTGTCTCCATATTTTGAACTTCCTTTCAACAGATCTTTGACGTCCTCATCTACCTACGTCAAACCAAACAGCTGACAGTCATCATGGTGAAAGGCTAACTACCTGGACCAAAGTGTTCAGAGTGAAATTAATAGATCTCTCAGTTTTTCTTAACTATATATGCCAGTTAAGAGCTTCAATCAGTCTTGTTTACCTGGTGCTTGGGCTTATGGAGATGAAGTGACTCACTTTTAAAGCTTATTCACACAAATGTCACCCTTCAACATGTATCGGAAAGTATTTTGACCTTCTTTTCCGGTACTCGGGAGATTTGAATCTCTCACACTAGCTTGTTTATTGCTTGGTTTTTGGCAAAACTTGGGAATCATCAGTTTGAGGAGAGACAGAAGCTTTTGTTTTCTCTTAAGGACCTTCTGGTGGTCTAGATGAGAGGGTTCTTAAGTCAAGTATCAGTACATCTTGCTAGTTTTAGCAAACAAGTAGGTGTTTAGGACACTTCCTGTCATTGTGTCTTAGTAATGTATCAGGTGTGCTTACAACATTTCTGAAAGCAGTCAGTTATACAGCTCAGGTGATACTAATTAAGAGGCATTGATCTATTCTTGGCATTTCCAAGTAGCTTTTTAGTAAACAGGAGATGAAGGCAGGTGTCAGTAACATCAGACTATAGAATTTCACCCCCATGGTTCCAGACTTTTCCTTCTGGACCTGCGGTGGCTGTTCAGCAGTTTGTGTAAGCACCCAGCCCCTTTCAGACAGAAAAGCATCTTGCTTAAGGAACTTTGGAGAACATAAGTCAAATGGTAAAATGATTTAATTCCTAATGGAGTAGAAGCTTGATCTGGGAACATGCTGGACCAGGTGTAGATATAGGTGGTTACTCAGTCAAGTAACCAGTCTTAGAGCTTGGTAACTAAGATATGCAACTCCATCCATTCTTCTGTTAAACAAGGGGGGAGTGGGTGGTGATAGAGCTATACAGTACTGTATTCTGATCTTGAGATATAGCTGCCCTCTGATTTGCACAACCCCTTGGGTTTAGCACACTGTTCCCTGATCTTTTCCATGCTTAAGTAAGGCTCAGACATTCACAGAACCTTACTCAGACTTAGAGCCTTACTGCTTTGTCATCTGTATGCCAGACCAAATAGGAGGTTGCAGGAGTCATTGCATCCCACTGGAAAACAATAACCAAGTTCAACATTTAATAAAAACCATTTTTGTTGCAGAATGCTGATGCATATTGCTGATTTTTTTTCTTGGTTTGAATTAACATATTTCCTAAAAGGGAGAGTGAACTTTTTATTGATGTTAGTGATGAACCTTTTGCCTTTTATTGTATTTTTCCATTTAACATTGGGTATCAGTTCAGAGCAAAAGTAATATCATTTGCATCTAGAGATATACTGTAATAGGGAGTCCATTGTAATATACAAAAATAAGTACAGTAAAACCAAAAAAGCACATAATGTCATGATTCCTCTATATTTTACTATAATTAAATACCAATAAATGCCCTTCAACGAAATGCTTGATTGATATAATTGATCCAGGAAGGGCTTAAGCTAGAAATAGTACTCTTCCATAATGTCAGATCTAGAGTGAAGACAGTGACAGGTGTATCAGAAGAATTTGAAAAAGATGTAGGTGTCCATCAGTGATCAGTAGTAACTCCAATGCTGTTTAGTATAGTAACGGAGGAAGCTACATAGGAAAAGGAAATGTAGAAAAACAAACCCCTTAGAGCTTTCATGTATAAATGACCTAAAGTTAGCAATTGCATCTAGGGAAGAGGTTTTGTGATGCTTAAAAGGTTGGAGAGTGGCATTAGCATGAGAGACTGAAAATCATTATAAGCAAAACAAAGCTTATGATGACTGGACAGGAAGTAAATGAAAAAGTACAATCATGAAAGTGGCCATGTTGATGACGTGGGAAAGGTGTGTGAAGCTGAACTCATTATTGTACTGAATGTTACAGATTATGTTAGAAGAAATGCTCATGATTATATGACACATTCTAGAGGGAACAAGAGTTCATAAGTGTTTGAAATGTATTATAGGAGTAAATGGAAAGAGAGAAAGTGAAACATTTAGCATTTCTAATGTATGCAGGCTTTAGCATTAAAACATTTAACATCTTTGTTAATTTGGAGACACACTGGACTGTGAAGCAGGAAAGAAGAGGGCAGTAAGAGAAAGAACAGCTGCACAATGGATGAAATGGAAAGAGATAGCTAGACTACTGGTAAATATCATTGTCTTAGTAGCAGAGAGTGAAGACTTACAATGGGTTCACATTACACAATGTTGAAATGCATTGCTAAGTTGCAATGAAAAGATTGTATTATGAATGAGGAAATGGTGGAGAGATGTGGGGTCCAAAGCCTGAAAAACAGATTAAGATTGGACTTGTAATGAGAAGGGATCAGGGACAGTTAAAAGCACTAGATATAGAAGGAGCAGAATGAAGACTTGTAGTAAGGCCTAGGATATATGGAAAAAATTGGGTAGATTAAGCTTTAGATCTTGTAGGAGTTTTGACAGAAAGAGCACGACTGAGAAGAGTAAGAGATAACTCATTTCACCTCAAACTGCACAAAGGAAAAAACTGACATAAAGATGTTTATCATGTAGATGAGGTTAGTGATTTCTACTCATTGTTGTCAACAGGCAGTTCTTTCCCCTGAAAAATTTAACACTTGTTTTTTTTTATTTTAGGGAGTATTGTACAATAGTTTTTATGTAATACTTGCAGAAAATTATTTGTTTATACAATTCTGTAGTGTATAATCCTGTTTCTTTCTCTCCAGAAAACAGGTCTTGGGACTAGGACGTTAGAGCGATATATTAACTCTATAGCCTCCCGAGTTGGCCGAGGATGTGACATAACAATATGTGCTCTAGCTGAAGCTCTTCCTTCAACATCTGGGCAGTTGCAAGTCAACTTGCTTAAATTGGGTAAACAGTCCATGTTTTTATAATATATTCATTTCTGAGCTCGTCCCTGTGTCAGCCGGTGAAATATCCATCCAGCACATCACTGGGTGACACAGGGCCTCCCTCAGAAATAGATTTTTCCTTTGTCAAAATCCCTTTTCTAGTTTGTGTTGAAGGCAGTTTGACTTAAACTCTACAGAGACAGTCTGTTTTTCAAATTTAGCCGGAGCATTTGTGAACTTTTGAAGAGTGAGAATAATGGTAGTACACCAAGCCTAAAAAAATTTGGGGTTTCTTTGTTTTAACATATCATTTGGTCATTAAAAATTTTTAAATTGCTGGCAACTTGAGAACCCGTGTTGACATCTCCCAATACTGTATTACTTTCCATTAAAATAAACACTAAAAACTGCTAGTTTTCAATTTTTTTAGTATAATAATGAAATGAATGTTTTATACAGTATATGTAACTTACCAAGTAATTACATAGCTGTTAGTTTCTACTTTAACGGCAGCTTCAGAACTGAAAATTTGCGGTAGCACCCTTTCGTTTTGGTGCAGGTAAGTTCCCCACCCACTTCTGGGGAAGTATAGGTACAACATAGTTGAAGAGCTCAGTTCGTTTCTGCCGCTCAGCGACCATACGTAAGTTGTTCAGCAGCTTTGTTTTGGAATTCAGGAGTTTTGACCAGATGGTTTGGATTAATTTTGAAGGATTTGGTGAAATACAGGCAGTCCCCGGTTATCGGCAGGGCTTCCGTTCCCGACAGCATGACAATAACCGAAAATCCGTGATAATAGCGCTGATCCCTGGTTACCAGTGCTGATATCCATTTATCGGCTCTGATATCTGGTTATCAGTGCTGATAACCGGGGATCAGCACCACCAATAAGTGAGGATCAGCGCTGATAACCAGGGATCGGCGCCGATAACTGGAGATCGGTGTTGAAAATTCGGTTATCAAGAGAATCTACCAACTGTCTGTATTAGCAACAGTAGGTGGGTTACCGCAAGTGGTGCCTTTTCAGGGGAATTACTTGCACCTATACCTCTGTGTATAATTTAATTAAATTTTTCCAATTTTTGAGGTACTGTATGCTAAATGCCTCTGAGTACAAGCTATAAAAATTATAATTCGATGCTGTCTTCTCTTCTTAGACATGTTAACCTGCATATTTCTCATGATCTCAACCTGAAAAAACCATTAGGTCATTTGATGTTGAATTTCTTTAAACTCCAAGGATTCCCTTTCCTGAAACTTAGATATGATTTTTAAATATCTTATGAGGGAACCTTTTGAACCCCTGCAGTTGGTTCCTCTTAAGGGGATCGGCCGGTTTCCGACTTTTTTAACGACAGGTTGTTGATATATAGGGGGTTTGTTAAAGGATATTGTGTGGAACTTCTGGGGAAAAAATTTTTGTTCAGTGACCTTAGGTTTTGTGACACCAGAGCATTTTTCGGCCAAAAATAGCCATTTTCAAAATGCATCTCCTCCTTTGCTTTTTGGTTTTAAGGGATGAGATTTGAACCACGTATAAAACACATATGGACCTTCGATACAAAGCCGGGGAATTTTGATTTTTCAATTATTTTTCGAGATATGAATTTTTTTTTTTATGAAATTTTCCCAGAAAAATTACAGAAAAAAAATTGCCAAAAATCAGAAACTCAAAATATCAAAAATCCCCGGCTTTGTTTTAATCTACCATGTTTCCTCATATTATATATGAAATTTCATTTAGATTGGTCCAATACTAAGGGAGGAGATACATTTTGAAGGTGAAAAACTTATGTTTTGAGAAACGGGCCTTCAAAGTTTTAGGTACATAAAAAAAGGTAAAAGACTGTGTTACCATTAATTTTATGGTTTTATTTTGTTTTTATTTTTGAGTATTAATGCAAAATTATTATGAATAGGAATATTAATTGATTATCTTTGTGCCTAAGACACATTATTATAAATTTTAGGCTCCTGGTCCCCCCTTGTCTGATCTTGTCATAAGGTATTACTCTAGGGTATCATAGTTGCCTACACTACTCATTGTCGCCAGGTTATGTGGTTATTTAAAATCCTCCAGCTTCATATTCTTGAATTTTCTTGTGTATTTTCTTTCTTTCTGGGAATTTCTTCTTTCTGGCACTCAATCTTCTTCTTTCTTTATCTTGAAGTTCTAGGCTTTGTTGAAGAGCAGAAGATATGCCAAATTCTTGGAAGAGAGTTGCGTTTCTGTATCCAAAGTTATGGTCAAGCACAGTTGTTTGTGCTACAAACTTTACTCTTTGTGCTCCAGCAAACTTAGTCTTGTGTGCTCTGTTCCAAATTTTTGAATGAAAACTTTCATTCGCGTTTTGTGTAAGACCGCGAACGCAGTGTTCAAGCAATTCTTTCTCAGACAGTGCTTCATACACAGCCTTTATTTTCCTTTCACTCTCAGCATCTAAATTGATAACTGTTGAAGATCTCTTGAACTCTATTTTCTCTCTTTCTTTACCCATTGCTATGCTGCGCTGAAAATAGCACCAAGAATCTTCCCCTTTCGGACAAAGTCCATGACGTTGATTTTCTTTGGAACTGAATATATGGTTGAATGATGCCATTATATCCTTCTTCATATCAATCCATGATTTACCAATATTGCGGTGGATTGCCCTGCCATAATAATTAGTCATTATGCTAATGTTTGTATCCGACAATTTATTCTTTCCACTTAGAGCACTAAATTTCCTTCTTTTTCCAGTTCTTGTTACTCTCTCTTCTTTTTCATCTTCTCTTAGTCTCTTCATTCTGTTAGTCATTCTTTTCTTTACATGGTTGATGCATTCTACTTTCACCACTTTTAAATTTTCATACGGTCCATTTCCACCGTTCATTGCTAAAACACTATTATAAGCGCTGGAATCTCCGTCTCCAACAAAGGTGGCGTAGCGGAATCCCAAATCTTGCGACCTTGAAAACATCCTTATGGCGCCTTCTGTTTCCATCCCTCCTGATGTACCTTCATAGTTTATATTACAATATTCATCATGAAGGGTTCTCCACACGTTGAAATCTTCTTCTGTTATTTTCATTTCTTTTAGTTCAGTCGTTTTAGCGGCACATGCTTTGCAAACTTTGTTCATCACTTCAAAGTCTATCACATATCCTGTGCACACTTCTATTATGACTCCCATACCTACATTAGAAACATGGCCTCTTTTCATCCATGTCCCATCGTAGGATACGTCAGTATTGAGTACAGTATTCCATTTTCATCGGGCACAATTCCCATATATTTCCTGTAGTATGTTCTTATATTTTCAAAGATTTTCTCTTGTTTCATCTGAAAATATGTATCCATTTTATCATAAAGATATCTAAGATGGCGTGAATACTTGCTATTTCCCATTGGTTTTTTTACCAAGCGTTCCTTGTAATCTCTTCAGTCCTGCGAATCCATAATCTTCCAACAAAGAATGATAGATTACTGCCACATTGGTTTTGTAAATTGGAGCGTTCCTTCCTTCTGTAGAAATCGGTGGGCATTTTGCGGGTTCTGAAACAATTTTCCCTCTGCATTTAGGACATATCTTTTTTACTAGTGTCTCAAATCCATCCCTTGCCAAATGGATCCTCGGAATTACTTTGCATCCACAATTCGGTATTCGTGATTCAAGTAATTTTTCAAGTCTTGCTTCACTTATTATTATCATTTTATTTTCACTATCGTTGATAATATCAGCCTCCGATCTACTGCTTTCTTCTTCTAAAATATCTTTGCCCTTTAGCAGTGATGAACGAATAAAGAGACGATTAGGGGTGGATGTGGTTGGTCTCTGGTCAGCAGAGATCATAGCGTGCGCCATTTGCTGCGCGGCAGCTCTCTGTCTCGTCGTTGCTTCATTCCCCTCTATGGCACTAGTTTCTTGAATTCTCTGTTGTACTTCTTCGATGGGCATATCCACTTGGCTTTTGCACATTCTACAGGCATGAAGTGAAATCTTGGACCTTTTAGGCATGGTGAAAAACTAAAAGCACCGCAGAAAACACAGAGTTCAGTCAAGGCTAGCGAGCGTGAAAAAATGCGACCTTATATGGAGCAAGTTTATAGGCAACTGTTACACCTCTGAGCCTCATGACTCATGATGCGTGCTTTGTCTTGTCTAGGAATAACTAAGAAGATGCCAATTAGGATATTATTGACATTATATATTTCATTTCAAAGGAAGTTTTCAGAACATATATCACAAAAACTATACCAGACTAAATCATTTGCGCTACTGGTGTTTTGTGGGTATAAAGTTATTGTTACATTTGAGGCCATAACTAGAAAAGTAAGGCGAATTTTAGCATAATACTTCGTGGACACATTCTTGAATGCTCTACGAAGCCATAGAATTTTTTTCAGCAAATCGAATTTTTTCAAGATTTTTGGTGTTTTTTAGGCGGCCGATCCCCTTAAATTTTTAACTATGAAGATACTATTTCTAGCAGCAGCCAAGCAGGTCAGTGAGGTGCAAGCATTTTCTCGAGAGGTAGGTTTTATAAGCAGATGCAGTTTTATCATTTGTACCTCATCTCAGAGCAAAGAATGATTTTAAGGCGAGGGCTTTATGTAGACACATCGGCATTCTTGGTTTATTGTCCTTGGTAGGTAAGGAAGAAGATGCACTTCTTTGTCCAGTTAGAATATATATGTGGACAGGCGTAAACCTTTATGTAATAATGTTGCTAAATTGTTGTCTGCTGTTAAGAAGCCAAGTCTTCCTATGCTTAGAAAAGTCAGTGCATGAGAACCTTTATCCAGCTCATTCAGCTTTCTCAAAAACATTTCTCTGGAAGAGGTATTCAAGGCAGCTCAGTGGAGATGTAATTCCATTTTTGAATCACATTACCTTAAGGAAGTAGAGATCATATACGAAAATTGTAAAGCCCTTACTCCTCTAGTCATAATGGAGACAGTGATTTCTTTAGCCAACAAGAAGAGTAACTATTCTTGTTTAGTTCTGTCTCTGTTGTAGTGGGGAACATGAAGGTACAGTGAGTCCCTGTTTAACTGCAGGAGTTCCATTCCCAGCCGAGCGCCGCTAAACCCAAAAATCAGCGATAATATCACTAATAACCCATTTATGGTGCCGTTAACCGGGTATTGGCGCTGATAACCAGAGATTGGTGCCACTGTTAAGTGGAGATCAGTGTCACTAACCGGAGATCAGCGCCGCTAACCAGATATCAGTGCTGAAAATCCAGTTAATAGCATCACTAGACAAGCGCCATAAAACCAAATTGCTGTTAATTGATGCCTCCAGTAAGCAAGGACTGCCTGTACATTGTTGTGAATAGGAACATACCTTTATATCTGTAGGTGGTTGCTTTAGTGGCTGTCTTTTGTGCTTGTTGGGCCAGGGCACAGGGACCTTATTACCCCTGCTTCTCTGGAAGTAGCAATCTCCCATATGCGTCCCTCCTGCAGTTGTTCCCAAGTGCCTAACAACCTTATGGAGACCCACCATTTTCGCAACAGCCAGGAAAGATACTGTAACGAGGCAGCGAGTAAGAGACAGGTTCAAGGTACTCTGATTTATCGACACAAGATCTGTGACAATTGAGAGCTCTTGCGAGCAGAAAAGTAGAATTTGACATTAGAGGAAAACAGAGGGACATCTATATACAGTACAGTGAGATGTGTTTTCTCATGCCTGAAGAATGGATAACAATTCTATATACAAATTAGGAAGAGGTTTCAAATACATATGGTTAGAAGGCTTGCAATGCTTCACCCACATTAGTAATTACAGTTCTGACAAGGACATAAAGTATCTTATGAAAAATGTATAAAAGATTGCTTGACTTGAGAGCGCTGGATCTGTTTCCTGAGAATCTCATGTATCTTTTGTTTTGAAGTGTCGGTGGCCTGAGGGTCCCAGCAACAGCTTGGGACCTCACAATACCACAGAAGGTAAGGAATGTTATAAGTTTCTTGTTAGAAACTGTTAGTCTACTTGTCTTGCGGATTTTTTGGATAGCTGCACCAAACCACCACCTTTACAATTTGGTTTTCAGCTATTTTAGTAGTTGGCAAGATTCATTGCAAATACTGTAAATTTCCATAATAAAATTTAGTATTTCAGTATGCTTACCAACTGTATTAAGTAACATCCCTTGCAGCCTCCCCACTGACTGAGTTCTTGTAAAAGTTTTTCTGAATAGAAGGTAAACATTTTGGTCTCACTAGGGAGGTGGGGGTAGGTGAAGTAGACATCAACTGTCATTTGGGCTCTCAGCCAATTAACTTCGTTATTTTTCCAAGTTTTGCTGAACACAGGTGTGTTTTAATAGCTGTCTATAGTAATAGTAAGTAAGTACAGGCAGTCCCCAGTTCCATTCCTGGCTGATGCCGGTGACTGAAAATCGCTGATAATTATGGTAATAAATGGCGTATACGATGTTGTAAGCGCCATAAACCGCTTATCGGTGCTGATAAACCGCTTACCAATGCCGATAAACCGTTTACCAGCACTGAAAATCTGGTTAACGACATCGTTAGCCAAGCACTGTAAAACCGGAATGCCGTTAACCGATGCTGCCGATAAGCAAGGACTGCATGTATTGTAGTAATAAATGTAATTATGAAAATTTATTTTATTTTTATATTGCCTACAAAAATGTATGAAATCTTTACACCATCTGAAACACATTGTAATCTACTAGAGCTTAGGCTATCGTAAATCATTGTTTGAATCTCTAGTAAATAAGTATTGTAATGCATTATATACACTGATTAGCACAGTTATATTTTATTACATTCATTTAAAGGATATTAACTGCTAAACTGCCTCCTGTGTCTTTGTTTTGCCATTTAGTGTCAAGTAATTGTACTGTTCATGAATCATTATGGCCCTTACAGAGGCTAGAGATGCCAGCAAGGCAAACAGAGGGAGAGAAAAAAAATTTTGAGAGATCAAAAGGAAATGATAGAAAAACTTGAAAAAGGTGTCCAAGGAGTATGATGGCCAAACCATTTCCACCATGGTAGAATATGAAGCAGTCATCAAAGAAAATTGAAAAGTTTGAGAAATTGTTATTAACTTGGATAAAGAAAAAAAGTTCGTCCCTCAAATTATCCCTGCTCAGGGAATTTTCTTAGCTTTATTAGTTCTCAGAAAACCATCTCTCCTTACAGACCTCACGTGAATTCAGTGTTTCTGGTTTTAGTTCATCCTTTGCATCTGTAACAAATATATATTTTTAATAGTGAAAGATTTCCAGCATTGCATATCAAGATTAGGAATGCCATCAAGTTTGATGTAGCTGTGACACATCAAATTATGCTTTGTTCAAGGGGCTACAACAATTAGGTTGTGTGGTAGGTAGATACAACCTCACATACACATCGAGACACCTTATTTACAAAAGAGCAAAAGCAAAGTGCAATGAATGCACTAAAAAAAAAATGTGTTTTTGATGTTAAGGGAAAAAGTAAAGGGGAATGAAGAGTGTATGGTTACCATTGTAATAAAAACTTCCTTTTTTCCATCTCCATCTCCTCATACTAAATTGTATTTTTTCAAATTTTGCAGTAAATTAGAGATTTTTTGGCTTCCTTTGGTGTTAATTGCTGAATATGGTTATAAAAAAATCATAAACTGCATTGTTATATAGGTAGGGCCCTCTGTATGGATACAGTACTTACAGTATTAGGTATGCATTATAAAACCTTATTAACAATTAAGATCTGTTGCATTATCTTCTTAGTTCACACTGAGAGATCAGGGCATGCAGATTTCATCTGGAAAATAGACATTCGTGTAATTTTGCTAATATGTTTCACCTTTTCAGGAGCCACGCTTCTCTCAAATAAGGATGGGAACCCCCTCATAGGCGCCAGACTTTTGTCATCTCTTCTCCAAGTACTTTCAGCACCATGTACTAGTATCCCTGGTTTAACTACAGCTGCTGCAGCTCTTGTCTCTCTTATACAAGCAACACCTTCCCAAGCCTCAACTAATACTCAGTTAGCAGGTATGTTGTATGTTTTAAGTAGTTTTCATGCATTGTGATTTTCAAACTATGCTCTGGTCTCCTTTATAATTTACTTTTTGTTTTCAGACTGGCTTTGAGCCCTAGTAAAAAGATTTTAGGAATCCTATAGCTACATAATTTATATAGGCAATGATAATATATTATGTTGGTCCTTGAGAACTTTCTTACTTTCATACTGTATCTTCATATTAAGATAGTTGCATTTCAAGTGTTAACTCACAGGTAAATGTGGAGAAAATTTGTATAAGGTGACCAGCAAAAAGGTGTAATGTCCATGCACATAACATCTGCATACCTGTGTACTCATCTTCCATAAGATTTCTCCACCTTGTGTATGCAGGCAAGATGCACCTGTTAAGAGTTCCCTGTTTTGGGCTTTCCCCTCATCCTTTAAGTTTTCACTAAAGCTCTTACTCTGGCTGCAGCATTGACAAGAAAGAATGGAATACAGCTAAGTAGATATCTGAATGCTTGGCTCACGGTTCATTCTTCGCCCAGATTTCTTCATCAACTGCCTCAATTGTACATTGGCTGAGGATGTCGTGCAATTGGAATTTCAAAATTTCAAGTGAAGATGCAATTCATTACTACCCTAATGCTGTTCACCTAGAATTTTAATACATTTTTATCTATATTCTAATTTATTAATTTTTTCTTTTTCATAGCTTAGATATCCTCACTCTGTACTTCCCTTTACCTTCTCTTACTTCCTAATGAGCACCATATTCTTTGGAATTTTGAATTTCAAATCAATGGCCCCTGTGGGCTTGTTATATAAATAGTGTTATCATTTGAATAACAGTAATAATAATTAAGGTCAACTGGGAAAAGTCTGACTTGGAGAACTAATGTATGAATTTCTATGTAAACCAGAGCCCCCACCAAGATGTCTTTTACTAAGAGGATTTTTGATCTTTAAGAAGTGGGCTCCATTGTAATCAGTTCAAAATTTGTTTATGTCATCTATAGCAGAACAGATTTTGGTTGGCTGCAGCTCAACTACCCAGCCATTTATTCTTTATTTGGGATGAACCTTACTACTGTTAAATTAGCTTATATCTCCTGCGTCGATAGGCGAGTCGGCATTCAAACAAAAAAAGAACAAGATCACTTGGCTGACCTGGAAGACTGCCTAGTTCACCTGTTTCTCCACCAGGTGTGTTTGAACTTTTTAAGCTCCAGTCAGAATTCTCCTTGCTGCCATTGCGCATAGGTGATTGTTGGTATTCTGTGAAGTTTGGCTGTTTTGCACCTGTTTACATTTATTATAATTTCATCTTCCTAGGATGTCTTTCACCGGAAGCAAAACCAATAACATCAGGCTATGTGGGAATGATTTTTACGTAAGCAGGATGTTGATTTTGAAGTAGATCAACATTCATTTTGTACCAGCTGCAGGGGAACAGAATGTGATCTTGAAACTAAATGTGAGGAATATAGGGATTGGTGTGAGGACTTTGTGCTTAAATATGTCAGATATAGGGAAAGAAGGGAAGCTGATAGATTGTGAAAGCAATTAGTTAGGTCAGGACTTAAACCTGTAGCTATCCCTACTCAGGCTAGACATTTTGATAGTCAGAGAGAACCATAGAGAGGGCCAACTTCCTATGTGCTGCATTGTAATTGGCTGAGCGCCGGCGGCCATTTTGATTGTGTGTAACTGGAGGTTGCTAAAGACGCATCATTCTGTCACTGCAGCCGAGTCTGCACCAAATTATCTCTCCATGGATCATTTACAGGACACAGGCCACACCAAGAAGACCTCTGGATCAAAAGGAACAGAGTGTTCTGCCAATAACTACAAAGTATACAAAAACAAAAAAGAAGTGGCCTTCTACTCTTTTCCAAAGGAAAACACGAGGTGTGCACATTAGTGTATCAGCCCATCTCCTTGTAAGCAGCTTGGTTACAGCTATGTACTATTCATTATTGTTCTCAGTGTACAGTTTATGAAGCAATTGTATGTTACAATGAGACTAAGATATCAATTGAAAATCAAGAATAAAGCATCCAAAGAAAAGAAATTACGTAAAAACAGAGAACTGTTGAAAATTTCCCATAAATGAATTCATATTAATCCAATGAGCATTTTGTTAACAGGTCCTCACACTGACAGATAAGTATAGCCCTGTCTAACTCGATTAAGCTTGGCGTGTGTTAATGCTTTTGGTGGTGGACTGGTGGTGATTTTAATGCTAAACAATGTGTGTTATGTGTATGTGTTGATGCCTTTGGTGGTGGTACATGATTAGTAATTAAATACTACCTATTTCCAATAGGTTGTGCACAAGCATAGCATTTTGTGCATATTTTGCTAAGGCATGGTATTTGCGAAGGCTTGACATTTTGCTAGCATGTTCTTCTCTTAGGGCCTATTATATCTGCCATCATTTAATGACATTGAAGTACAAAATTACTTTTCCAGATGCAGTCCTTTCACAGGTAATTTTACGTAGCCTTAATGTTTGAAAATATGTATTATTTTATTTTACAAAACTTTGAATAAAATTGTCCAAACATTTTTCCAAGGGTTATTTTTATGTTATTTTACAGAACTTTGAATAAAACTGTTTAAACGTTTATGGGTTATTTTTGTTTATAAATATACCACACACATGTCTGTAAGAATATCTGAGAGGAATAAAATTTTTATCCCACTAAGGAATTAACTAAATAGGTATTATTTGGAGCAAAGTCTGTTCTGCTGATCTAGTCACATTTGGCTGTGATGTATCTGAGTGGTCCTCTTACTGTTACATACTTATATAGGCCTATTTGTACTCTTATTTTCTGATATACGCCCATAAAATGAACAATCATAACAGCTGTCAAATAAATAAACATTAGCAGTTTGTTGTGTTCCAGCATAAAGACAAATTGTTGGGCCTACAGTGGGTTGCAGTGCACTCAGAGCATGTTCATTTATAAAACGTTGCTGCCACTGCGGCTCCAGTTACACACAATCAAAATGGCGGCCAAATTACAATGCACATAGGAAGTCGGCCCTCTCTATGGTTCTCTGTTGATAGTGTTAGTATTGAGACTTCTCTTGTAGCTCCGCCTTCTGCTCCCCTTTCGTTTCAGGGAAAGCGTATCGAGAAATTAGAACAAAACGTTAACCGTATTTTAGGTTCTATTACAAGTTTAAGTGAGTTCATGACACGGAACCATTCCGAATCCCCCCATAGTATGCGTTATTTTTTATGTTACCCTGTTAGAAGTAAGGTGTTGGTGCCCTCTCCTGTTCATAGCCTGAGCCTTGGACTGCCCTGCGATAGTGGGACTTTGTAAAAGAGTCAGCTACAGGGAATGAGTCGGTTCTCGGGGTGGTGGGGCTCTGTGCTCTCCAATACCTACTTCTCCCTTTCAGTCTAAATCTCATCATTGCATAAAATTTCAACCTTGTCATCTTCCGTGAATAGTTTTGAAATTGTTTACACTTATAAGAGTAAGAAGGTAGATGTAGACATTGTTAGTGATAGTATTCCTGTAGCAAGTTGTCAAAGCTCAGTTATGTTGACTCTGTTGTTACTCTTAATTCGTCTTTTGCTACATCTCAGTCAAGGTCTTTTTCAACTATTTCTCTAACTGCTGCTGTTTGCTCTTTACATGCTGTTTCTTCAGCTTTTGGTGAATCATCTTCTTCTGTCTTTGTTAATGTTTCTTCTTCTCATCAGAATGGTTTCTGATTCTTTGGTGGTTTCCAAGCTAGATGCTATTCTGGCTGCCTTAGTACTAATGACTTGTCAGTTGGGATACTTCTGCAACCCATCGAGTTGCGTTTGGAGGAGGTGATTCGGGTAGGTGTAGCCTCTTCTTCTCCCTACCCTCCCCTACAATCCCCATTTTCTTCGATGAATGGTAGCGCTGCTTGCGCCTCATCTTCGGCTTTGCTGCCTTGTGTCTCCTCTGGGTAACAGCGGCAGGCTAATGTTCCTGCAGTTTTCTCTTCCTTTTGGGTCAGATTTGCTTAGCGAGGAGTCGGCTCCTGTTGCCATGTCTCCTCAGTTAGCGGAAGAAGATCTTGATTCAGAAGAATCTCCTTCAGTCTTTCGGCATTTGCTGGAGCATTGCGGTTCGCTGTATCCTAATTTAGTTGAGGAAAGAGACCACCTAGAGAATAGGCCTCGGTTGCCTTCATGTAATTTGGCGTCCTTTTAAGTATTTGGAGTAGAATACCCAAGCTTTCTCCTTTATTAGCATGCATTTCGTAAGTTTTCTCGTCTTCTGGTTTTTTATGAAGTTACAGAGCACTGCCTCTTGCGATACAGACGCTTAAACAGTCTTCAGTAGAAGATTCGGTTTTCTTTTCTCGTTCCTGTAAAGAGACGAACTTGAGACTGACAAGTGCTTTGGACATGCTGAAACAGTCTCAGTTTAGGTTGTTGAAGTTTTCATCTTTTATTAAACTTTTGCTCAATATTTTGCCTCTTCTCTGTGTCAGCTTAGAGAGGTTGAGGCGCAAACTCAGCGCATTTTTTGGTGCCAGCTTAGTGTGTTTTTGGCGCCAGCTTAGAGAGTTTGTGAAGCCAGCTTTAAGGGTTTTTGGCACCACCTGGAGTTTAGCGAGGAAGAGCGTTAGTTTTTAATTCATTTCTAATACTGCAGGCTAGTGTTTTCATGCTTGTACTAACTCAGTTTTGAAGAAATGAGAATGCTTATGCTCTTATCTGTAGTAAAGGCTTATGCTGCACAGGTGAAGGTGATAAGGGAGGATATATGGGTACAAGTCTTGTTTTATACCTTTCGGGGATAAGTTCAGCCTTCAGGTTTTGGTAGATGGCCAGTTGCGAGCCTTGTGGCATGCTTAGAGAGACTTAGGAGCAGAACCACATGTGTGGAGGCAGTGAAGGAGAGTTATGATTCCTTTTAGGTTACCCTCCACTGATTCAGTCTCCTATTCTGTAGTAGGAGGTTGTAAATTAGAATGATTGAAATGGACTAGGAGGTAATTCACTGGGTTTTTATTTGACTTTTTTCTCAGGTCCTTAAACAACTGGGAGATTGGCGACCATTAGTGAACACATTGAGACTGAATAACTATACATGTCTGTCCCCATGCTTTTGGTTTTTCCAGCGTGGTTTCAGTGACTTTCCAAATAGAACTATCAGATGTTTTGGTGGGCTTGCAGAAGACATTTTCTCATATCAGTACATCCTCAGTCATGCAAGTTCCTTCAAGGTGTATTTACAGAGGAGGTATTGTTGGTCAGGGTGCTTTGTTTGGGCTCATGTACAGTGCCTCTATAAGTATTCACAGGGAATTTGTTACCTATGGATGGTGTTGATTTATAGGAGCTAGAAATCTTTTCTACTGAGTCACTGGTTCCAGTTGGCCAATTCTTTTGACAGTATTCCAAAGGCCAAAGATCTGTTGCTTCGCCTGGCTCAGTCTCTGTGCATTATGATTTTCAGTCAAATTCCCTAACTCCTCCTCATTCTTATCTAGTGATGTGGCAGTGATACTTGAATTTGCAGGCTTGACTGTCAGAAAGCGAATAGCACTTGCTTCATGAAGAATTTTAGCCCTGAAGGAAGCTTGCCAAGTGGTAAGGGCTTTCTTTGTTAGGAAACATGGCCTCACTGGGGATTTTGTCAGAATAATCAGGCTCAATTAGAGTACAATTCTCAGCATAAGAGTTTACAACTTAGCGCTAATGTTCATTAAATTTGCAAGTAATTCAGGACCATCATTATCACCAGGTTCTGTAGGAGGGACCCTGTAACCAAGAGTTGACCATTTTATTCTTAAACTTACGGCCAGGTTTTGTTTTTTCCTCTCTTGTCATGTACCACGAAACAAAGAATTTTGACTAGTGTTATTACACTTATATACAACATGGAATGGTCAACACTACACCTGATAAACTTACTAGATACCAGGGCAATGTAAAGACCATTGAAGATGGCCTAGCAGGTTTATCCCTGGTCAGAAACAAACTCATAGTGGAAAGTTTGCTTCTTTGAGTGAAATTAACAACATGATATTTGTTTGATGATTCATGCTGCTGAAGGACAGTGTTTTTGGCAGTTGGGGATTCAGAAAGATTACTACTCCTTTGAGGGCCCTCAGGCTTGAGCAGTGGATGTGTTTTCTTAAGTTTGGCCTGATTCACACTCATAGGCCTTCCCCTTCTATCTACTCTAAGGAAGTATTGATCAATTTCAAGTTCAAGAATTTCTTGGGGACTCCTGTAGAGCTGTAGTAACCTCAGAGCAAATGTTTTTTTTTTTTTTTTTTTTTTTTTTTTTTTTTTTTTTTATAGCTCTCTAGGTCAAAGTCTCTCTTACTCTTCTGTTAAGGGGAAATTGACTCAAACTATGGAATTCCATGCACTTCCACTAACTGTATTTCACTCTTAACCACATGTAGATACTCGACTGTCTCTTCCCAATGAGGGAATTTCAAAGGCATCTTGAGTTCTATCCTTAATCAAGTGGAAAACAACTGTGGCCTTGTGTCAGGCGCAGCAGTTTGTGTATTGCTCAGAGTGCCGTTGTAGAGGAATTTTCAACACTTGGAACCTTGTAGACATTAAATTTTCTCTGCTTTCTTTGATATAATAAGACTTTTTCATTGTCTATTTTCAAGGTTACTGTTCCATACTTTCCCTGGTATTGCATTATGTGTAGTTAGATCTGGTTGATGAGCAGCACCTTAAGGTGTTAAGACCAGTTAAGATTGAAGCCCCTTCAACTCAGTATCAGTTTCTCACTGGAATTTAGGTGCAGATCTAAATTTTATCTGCAGATTCTTTTGAGCCTCTGGGATGAGTTCCATTGATTTATTTACTATGAAACCTTTTATTTAGCACTATCAGCAGTTAAAAGAGTAAATTTATTACAAGCTTTCTCCTTAAGGCTGTTGTAAAGGGAATGCTATTTTATCATTTTGCCTTAGAGCTGAGAATGATGTTAAGGCTAAGTTTTTCAGAGAACTGTAAGAATTCCAATTTAACCTCTGCTGGGGAAGAAGAGGAAACACTTCTCTCTCCTGTTGAGGCAGTTAAAGTTACTTACTTGGTTAAGCTTGGAAGAGGCAGTTATCCTTTTGTTTTGTGATTTTAGAAACCTAAAACACCTTGGTCAAAGGTTAAGCTTGGAGGAGGCAAAGTTAACCATGTGTTTTGTAGTTTTAGAAAACCTAGATGTCTTTGTCAAAGGTTAAGCCTGGAAGAGGCAAAGTTCACTTTTTGTTTTGTGGTTTTAGAAACCTAGAACATCTTTGTCAAAGAACATGAGGTTCTTGATGACATACTAGGTTAGGCTAGTGCATGAGAACTAGCTCCATATCTATTACCTTTATTGAAGGTAAACATTCATAATGCGAGAGCTCTTGCAACTTCATTTAGTGTTATGACAATTTGTCGCTTGATGATGGGATTAATGCGGCGCAGTAGAAGTGCAATTTGGTTTTGCCCGCTCACAACCATAAGTATGCAGAATCGTGTTTGAAAACAGTAAAGCCCTTAGTCCGCTACTAGTAGTGGGTAGTCTTTTTCTGAACCAAAGAAAGAGCAATCCTATATGCTGTTTGTTTTAGATCCTGGGTTTTAATACTTTGGGGGAGCATGAAGGTACATATTTTGTATAGGAGCATACCTTTGTATCGTAAAGGTACTGTATTTATTTTTAGTGATTTGTTTTATAGGGCTTTTGGACCCAGACACAGGAGTCCAATCTTGCCGGTTTTTCGATGCTGGCTGAAAAAGAAGCGGTTTTCTTCTCAAGGCTACTCTTAGCTGCACACGCATGAGGGCCTTGCACCCTGAATGGAATCCACCTTCTGGTGGCAATATTACCCGGAGAGGATTCCAGATCAGGTAAGAATGTTTTCGGGTTTCGTACAAGAAGCTCTTAGGCTCAATTGGCTGAGCAGAATTTTGTCTAGCCGCACTACCCACCGTCCTTCTCTCAATGTGGGAATCAGCTAATTTAACAGTAGGTAAGGTTCATCTCAGATAACATAAATTTTCATAATCAAATATATGTGGATACTTACCTACTGTTAAATTGATATCCCACCCAGCTTCCCCACATCTTTGTGGGCTGTCAAGGAGAATTCTGTTTATAGCTTAAAACGTTCAAACACATTGGTGAAGAAACAGGTGAACTAGACAGTCTTCCATGTCAGCCAAGCGATCTTCTACTTTTTTGTTTGAATGCCGACTTGCCTATCGGTACAGGAGATTGAATTTAATGTAAAAGTAGGTAAGTGTCCAAATAAGAAATTTTATTATGAAAATTTATATTATTTTGAACAGTGTCCCAAGGGGTTTGCATTGGTGTCATGATTTGCAAACATCAAGAAAAAAGTGTTAGTTATTCCTACTCCAGAGGTTCTTGTCTTCACAGATGCATCAACACTAGGATGGGAAGCTCACCTGATATATTTCCAGGCTGCCAGAACTTGATTTCTTCAGAGAAAGAGCTTCAGAACTTAAGGCATTATTTTTGGGTCTCTTAACCTTTACTCATCACATCAGAGGCAAGATAGTTTAGGTGGTAGCAGACAATGTGAAAACAGAATCTTTGTTACCTAGAAGGCAAGATCTATTGGGCAGATTCCAGCAGAGTAGAGGTCATTCCAAAGTTTGTCCCAAGGAGTAACATGATCAGAGATAGCCTCAACAGAAAGGATCAAGTTCATCCCCCAGGATGGTCATTCCATCCAGAAGCATGCATGGTCCTTTAGCAGCTGTGGGAAACCCATGGGTAGATTTATTCATAACAAGCCTCATCATAATACTTTTTTGCTCTATTTGCTCCTTGCTTGAGGATCCAGCAGATTAGAAGATAGATGCACTCATGCAAATGTATTCTTGTGACAGCCTTTTTATGCTGTCCCTTTGATGGTTTTTGTGAGACAGGTGTTAGAGAAGATCTGAACTTATATAGGTTTGATGTTGACATTATTGGCACCACTTTAACCCCAACAATAGTTCACTGCCCTTCTGATAATACTGTTCTCTCTCTCTCTCTCTCTCTCTCTCTCTCTCTCTCTCCAAGTTGGAGATGCCTTGGCAGGTTGGTGATATGTGGCTTAATGCAGCAAGTCCAAAGAACATCATTGTATTTCAGATAATTACTGGAAGCATGTATCTAAACTTATTTATTGGCTGTTTTCTCTCTCAGATATATGTTATGACAAATAATAATACTAATGAGTATGGAAATTATGAAGTACAGGCAGTCCCCGGTTTACGACGGTTCCGGCTTACGACGTTCCGAGGTTACGACGCTTTTCAAATATATTCATCAGAAATTATTTCCCGGCTTACGACGCATGTTCCGGGGTTACGACGCGTCGTACGCCGATCCGACGGAAGAAATATGGCCCCAAAACAGCAGAATAATCATAATTTGAAGGTTTTTTTGATGTAAAACTCAATAATAATGCAGTTTACATCGTTTTCAATGCACCCAGAGCATTAAAAGTAAGGTTTTCTTATGATTTTTGACGATTTTCGACGATTTTCCGGCTTACGACGATTTTCGGGTTACGACGCGGCGCAAGAACGGAACCCCCGTCGTAAACCGGGGACCGCCTGTATTGCATTGGCACGTGTAAATTATGTAACTCACCCAAGTCAGTGACCTAAGTTTGGTTTTGGATTCACGCTACTTCAGTTGTGACCATTCACGTTAGCCAACTGGGATTCGTTTCGTTAAGCAAGAAAGAAATGCCATTATCATCATTTAAAAATTCGTGAATCTACTCAAAACATGGAAATGAAAACACTATTTTGTGAAGTTACATGGAGGTTAAAGAAGCATCAGCTGATGCTAGGACTTTTATACTTTCAAATGATACTCACTGAAGAATTTTCTATAAAAGATAAATGATCATGTTCCTTTTAGTTGGTGAGACCTTTCATTTTATATCATAGCAATGTTTTGCTTGATGTTTCTCCACTAATTTCCATTCCTCACGTGATATCTATCTAGCTTTTCCCATATCTTCTCTATTGTGTTCTGAGATATTCCTACATTTTTGCTACTATCCCTATCCTTCTTTTTTGGAAGATGGTAGCCATGGCTTATATTTATGAGTTGCATAAAAGTGGGAATAGAATGCTTTCATAGCATCTATTTTCATTTGAAAATAGACAATATGACAAGATGTATTTAATTTATTTCAAAAGAATCAGATGAAAGAAGTGATGATGAAATAGCAAGGATGTAAATGTGTATGCCATGTAATAGGTAGCTTGTGCCATAAAGCTATCCTACAGATAATATTTTATCAAATGAAAATAGACAATGTGAAAGCATTCTATTCCCACTTTTATGCAGCTCATAAATATAAACCATGACTACCATCTTCCAAAAAAGAAGGATAGGGATAGTAGCAAAAATGTTGGAATATCCCAGAAAACAAAAGGAAAGATATGGGAAAAGCTAGATAGATATCACGTGAGGAATGGAAATTAGTGAAGAAACATCAAGCGAAACATTGCTATAAAATGAAAGGTCTCATCAACTATGATAGAGATAGAGTGGTTCATGGTGGTAGGTTTTTGTATCCTAATAGTAGCAGTTATGACTTGAACCATCAATGGATGGTCTCATGTTTATCATTTTTTCATGAGTTGTATTCCAACAGAGATCTTTTACATTCACAGTCAATCCTTGATCCCCTATATCTTCCAAGAGCAACGAGATTCACTGAACAACAGCATGAATATGCAGTAAATGTGGCTTACTGCCCTACTTCTCAGTTCCAGTGATCCTTTATTCCTCACACCTTTGGATTGTGGAACAGCCTCTCAGAGGATGTCGTGCAGTTGGAACTTCAGAAGTTCAAGAGAAGATGCAATGCATTACTACCCTAATACTATTCTCATTGCATTTTATTAATTTTTTTTATCTATTTTAATAAGTGATATCTCTTCTTTCAGTATTTCCCTTTACTTTCTCTTACTTCTTCCTATTCAACACCATATTCTTTGGAAGCTTGAATTTAAAGTCAGTGGCCCTTGAGGGCTTGTTTCATATGAGTGGCAGGTACTTTGTGGTACCAAACAGTGTTCATGGGTTTTGATCTTCGAGATGTAAATTGAAAGTGGTTGAATTCTTACTCCTCGAGTCTTTTGGTAGCACTGCTTTGGTTGAGGTTCCAAGATTTGAAGCTTCATCATCATCTTTTACTTAAACATCGTTCATTGTTTTCATTATGGCATCTTCAAGACATAAGTTCCAGTGTTATTTGCCTCTTTGTCATTCATAATGGCTAAGTGCTGTTCTCTGCAACCTCAGTCACTCCTGAGATTACCTTGTGGCAGTAATTAATAGTTACTCTTAATCCCTCTTCACTTGTAGAGTAAATTATTCTTTTATTTTATTTGATCCAAAAGGCCAAAAAAAATGGATCCCTAATTGTCGGTCAGCCAATCTTGGGGTTTTTAGAAGCTTGCTTCCTCCCTAAATTACAATTAGGCTCTTATAAAAATTATTTTTGTATGAACCACTTCTGAATTTTTAAAATAGAAAATAAACTTTTTGTGTATGAATTAGTTACTTATAATATGGAGAATCCGTCTCCCTACCCCTCTTTTTCTTGCAGCTACTTTATCAGCTTACATAAAGAATGACCCAGTTGGCTCCCAGGCCCCAAGAATCCATGCAACACATGCTGACATACCTGTATGCTCGACATATTTACAAATTGTTTTCCCATGAAAGAATTGAAGTGTTTGGATAATTAGTTAATCATAAAGATGGGCTATCATAAGTAATGGATTTATATGATAAAGTAAATTTTGAATTTAAAATGTTATATGTTGTTTCTGCATATATTGCATTAAGTATTGAGCTTTTTATGATTACAAATAAAATTGCTATGATATTTTGCATACTCCTTGCTCATTTTGAACAGTAAACACTTTTCACTTTAGGAAGTAGTATGTTTCTAGGGGATACTGATGTAGGGAAGAAGTGAATTTGTAAACAGAGGATCATTTGCCTGTTGTAAGTTAACCAAAAAGGCATAGAGAAAACCAAAAGCTGTAACTGAAAAGGAAATTCCATTTATTAATTGAGGCTAACAGTAATCAAATTGGCAAATGACACTATTAGTAAATATCTATTACCAGCTGAATGGTGTAGGAAATTTATACATTATCCCTTGGAATTTTTTCTTGTTCATTTGTCTAAATTTTTCTTTTCGGGCAAGAAGAATTTATTTGGCACAGTTCTTATAAAGGATGAGAGATAAAGAGTTTTATTATCTCCACTTAAGGAAGACAGAATTTGAGAGTTAAAGAAAAGGGAAGTACAGAGAGTTCTGCTAGTGGCAGAAGGAAGAATAAAGCACTCGGTTTAGCAGTCTTGTAAGTAACGTTGTAGTAGGGGGCCAATTGTCATTTTGTATGATCAAGCTGTCTAAAGTGATTTTTTGATTGATTTAATCAATTTTGACACAGAATAGTACAAAAATAGTTGTTGACATTTTTTCGACAACTTTTACCAAATTTGCCAACAATTACAAATTTAGTCCAGAGCCCGGTATTCTAAAATTTTCACTTATCCAAATATAGTCATGTTATACATTTTCTGAGGAGTAGTAATGGATTAGATAAGTTTCCTCTTAGCTTTGAACATATTTATAGCCTGAAAAAGCAACTGTCTCTTTGGAAAGTATTATATAGGTTGTGCAAAGATATACTAGTAGTGCTTGAGTTACGATAATTCACCTTACGATATAGTGAACCCCCCAGTATTCATGGGGGATGCTACCACACCCCCCACGAATAGCCAAAATCCACGAATGCAGTATTTAAAACCCCTTTAAAAACACTTAGAACTGCCTATTTTGATAGTTCAAACACAAAAAAAAACCTAAAAGCTCAAACATAAAAAACCCTCTAAAAATGCTTATACCTGACTATTTTAATAGTTTTATCACAAAAAGTGCATTTAGTCATGAAAATATGAGAATACAGTAATTAGTGAATATTTCTCAGTGAAAAATACCACAAATGGGCAAATTTTCCGTGAATAATGGATATTATTCACGGAAAAGTGCCCATTTGCGGTATGTTCCATAGAGAAATCCGCAAATAGGTGAGTCCATGAATCGTGAGAACGCGAATACGGGGGGTTTACTGTAATTCGATTTTGCGATGGGTTAGCAATTAATACTGATACAACAAAATTTAGAAAATATTTTAAAATTTCGTGTGGGCGCAGGCAGCGAGAGAGACCAAATTACAATAGTCCAACTTCTTTTCCTCCATCTCTTTATCCCATCTTCTAGTTAAAAAAGTAAAAGTGAATGATAAAAGTATTGCTAGTAATGTTATACTCTTGCGTAAATGCGTACAGCCATAAACAACTGAACAAGAAACTGCTGTTTTCCTAATAGCAGCCGAATCAGATAACAGCTGTTTTGCTTCTATTTCAACCATCGTACAGTGGTAAACAATTACCGTAGTTATAGTACAAATGATGTTAAGTAGAATAGGACTGATATATTTTTACATTACGGTGTACCCTTATTTACTATGGAGGAAAGATTGGCAAGGAAATATACAGCTAAATTTAAACTGCAAGTTGTAGCTGAAGCTGAGAAAACAATGTTCAAACTGCTAATGACTATAAATTGTCGTGCATCAGCAACATGGATGAACCTCGACCGTAAATAAAATTGGAGAGAAAAGTATTTTAATCAAAACTGTTGGACATAAAAGAACACATACAATAAACCCCCGTATTCCCAGTCTCAACTTGTGGACTCGCCTATTCACGGATTTGTCTGTGGAACATATATACACATTATTCGCTGAAAATTCACCCATTCACAATATTTTTCGCTGAGAAATATTCACTAATTACTGTATTTTCATCTCATTTTCATGACTAAATGCACTTTTTGTGATAAAGTTATTAAAATACTCAGGTAGTGCTCAAGTTACAATAATTCGCCTTAGAGTAATTTGATTTTGCCATGGGGTAAGCAATTAATACTGATATGACAATATTTATAAAATATTTTTAAATTTCGCGCAGGCGCAGACAGCAGCGTACATCAGGCAGCGAGACAGACCAAATTACAATAGACCACCTTCTTTTCCTCCCTCTCTTTATCCCATCAAGTTAAAAAGTAAAAGAGAATGATAAAAGTATTGTTAGTAACGTTATACTCTTCGCAAATGCGTTTAGCCATAAACAACCAACCGAGAAACTGTTGTTTTGCTTATCACTGAATCAGATAGCAGCCCTTTTGCTTGTATTTCAAACATTGTATGGTAATACACAGTTGCCGTAGTTACTTTACAAATGAAGTTAAGTAGAATAGGACTAATATATTTTTAAATTATACCCTTATTTGGTATGGATAAAAGATGGGCAAGTAAATATACTGCTAAATTTAAGCTGCAAGTTGTAGCTGAAGCTGAGAAAACGATGTTCAAGCTGCTAATGACTGTAAATTATCGTGCATCAGCAACATGGATGAAACTCGACCATAATTAAAATTGGAGAGAAAATATTTTAATCAAAACTACTGGGTATGAAAGAACACATTACTGCTATTTTTATGCCAATAAATGATAAATACGTAAAGCTCATATTATGATGAAATCAAGTGAAAATAGTGAACGGAATCCTGGTTTTTTTACACAAAACAAACGCCCCCAAATGGCCAATGTCACCTATTAAGAAAAAAATAGCTAAGTTAATTTCACAACGAGACGTATTTAAGTTATATTTCGACTTAAAAAAACTTTGTATAACAAAAAATAACCTTGCCCCATATAAATAAAGTATCTAGAGATTCATTTATGCTAACTAGAAGCAAGAAAAGCACCTGAACTGAGTTAAATACGGCGTATGAAAATACATACAATATTATTGAATACAGTGAAGTAAAGCATAACTTTTTACAAGATCCATGGAAGAGATGCATATTCGTTATGTTGATGTTTGTATAGTGTGATATTAATATGTGAATACTGTATAGAGTACAGGCAGTCCCCGGTTATCGGCAGGGTTCCGTTTCTGAGGGTGTGATGATAACCGAAAATCGGTGATTTCGGTGCTTTTTCTGCAATTTTCGGGGGTTATCGGTGCCTCTGTTAGGTATGTATCGGCGCCAATACCCAATTATCGGCACCGATAAGCAGAAATCGGCGATTTTCGGTGCCGAAAATTACCGATTTTCTTCGCTAGACAAGCCCCATAAAACTGGATGGCTGTTAACCGAGCCCGCCATTAACCGGGGACTGCCTGTACAGTACAGTATAATGTAGGCTAGGCTACCGTATACGGTATGTATACTATATACCATAGTGTAGGCTAAGTTAATTCTGTTTTTTATTCAATTTCTCTTTGTACTGAATTATCATAAGTCATTCAGCATGAACCTCCAGAATTAGCTAACATTAATAATTGCTATACCATATATGTAGTGTAGGCTAGGCTACATATATGTGTAGATGGTACTGAATATCCTAGTGTAGGCTAACTTATATTTGAGTTAAGTTTTTTCTAAAAAACAATGGGTTTTTTGGAACCTAACCCCATTGTAAAGTTAAGTATACCTTAGTTTTACCAGACCACTGAGCTGATTAACAGCTCTCCTAGGGCTGGTCCGAAGGATTAGACTTATTTTATGTGGCCAGGAACCAGTTGGTTACTTAGCAACGGGACCTACAGCTTATTGTGGAATCCGAACCACATTATAGCAAGAAATGAATTCCTATCACCAGAAATAAATTCCTCTAACTCTTCCTCAGTCGGCCGGAGATTGCAAGTAGGATAATACCTGTACCAAATGATATGAGTAAGTTAATAATCATCACTTAAAATGGTCTCTTTGTCCATATATTGATCCTGGTACTCATTTCCATACCCTTCATATTTACAAACATCTGTACAAACCAAGTTGTGCTTTCTGCATTTGCATCTGTTGGTACTACAATTGGTTTTACAGCTGCACATTGTGAGCTCAGTTAGAGAAGCTGGAGCTGGAACATTGTGGCATTTGCCATCAATTTCCTGTCTGATGATATAAACCATCCATAATGAGTAGGTTCCGGTAAGCAAAGTGTGGGCTCAAGAGTTTGTTTCAAGATATAGGTGACATAATGACAGCGTAATATTCTCTGATAAAGTGCTCCTTTTGTTGGTGGGAGTTCTTCAGCACTCTTATGGTATTTGCTGAAGAGATGGTATCGAAGGAGAGGAATGTCAGTGACTACATCGGTTTGCGACTTGCAATACAACTGAAGAAGAAATTTGTCACAATTTTGATTAGTGAAATCTTTCTCAAGGCATGAACCAAGCTGGATGAAGGGCTGCAAATCTTTGACATTATAATCAGAGAATATGCAATAGCATGCCTTTTTAGACTTGCCGTAGAAACGGCCTATCTGATCACATCCAGTGAAAACATGTAAACCATTGGTAGCTTTTGCATGATCAGGCCCAGGTTAAGTTACGTATACAGTTTAACCAGACCACTGAGCTGATTAACAGCTCTCCTAGCGCTGGCCCGAAGGATTAGACTTATTTTACGTGCCTCATATACTTTATGAATACTGATATTGCGAATGTTTGCACCAGTGCATGTTGTAAATGTTGTGGTGGTACAAAGTTTAGGATGAAAGTGAATCAACAGCAGAAACACATCGGTATCAGGTGACAGAATGCCGAGTTCTGTGAAAGGATCTACATCAGTAACATGTTTTGCCTGCATCAAGATTAGAGTGTCAACTTCTTTTTGGTTGTAGGTGCGCAAATGATCTGGGATACTCTGGTATATTAGAGACACATATTGTATCATACACAACAGCATAATTCTTGTTGTGGTCAGCTAAAGCTTTGGTACGGAAATCAGCCAAATAAGCAGTCAAATCTGCTTTTGTTTGATTATGAGACGAGGTTTTCATTTTAACCCCTGCCAGTGGTGTTGGCTCTTTCACAATATAACAAACAGATTTCCCATCAATACCTTTGTCTCTGGTGTGCTCTTTTAATGATCCTTCTTTTTACTGATGAAGTACTAGTCGTACGTTGCCAAATGCAAAGCTTTCAAAAAGTACTTTGCTTGTGAAGACTGATTTAGGTCTACACATGTCTTAATGTCACTGTAATGTTGGTTTTATTCAAGACAGCTATACCATCAGTGATTATGAATTGTTTTATAGAGTGAGTTTATGTCAAGTTTATCTGTACCTCAGTCCCTTGAGCTCTCTCTTCAATAAGATGCATCAACTTGCTTTTGTCTGCACTGGAATAAGGCTTACCATTATTGCTGAATAGTGAGCGTGGAATGACTGAGAACTCATAATCTCCCATCAATTTTGCCAAGTCCAGTTCTGCTCTTTTCTGTGAGATGACTAGAATCCTTTGCATTAATGATATATCCTCTTTTAAGACTAAAACAGTCCCTTTTATTTTGGTCTTGCATTTTCAAGTGCATGAGTCAGAGGTGAGCAGTTTCCTCTTTTTCATTCTATCCCAAACATTCTTGCCTCCAAATGTTTGCTCTTCCATAAATTGATTGTACATGTCATAGCCAGTCTGCCCTTGACTCAAAATATCTTCTTTAGCTTTCTCCCAAGACTGTTTTGGTCGTTATGTTGTAAACCACCTCTGATTCACAAAAAGATAAATCATTAGCTTCTAGTTTATTAATCAGTTTAGAAACATTGTTGAAGGTTCACATGTTAATTGTACTGGTCAGTTGGTAATGTAAGGTACGTCCTGTTCAACTCTGGGGCAACAAAACTAAAATAATGGAGAGCTACCTTATTGAGCAATAGTCCCTTTACATTATGAACAACTTTCAGTGCTTGATTTTCTTGCTCAGTGCCATGATCTGCTCCAGTAGAACTGAAAGATGATCCACCTTTGTTTACACTGAAGTTGCCATCAAACAAAAATCCCAGATATCAGGATGATATACTTTTGTGGCATGCATTTGAGCTAAGTATGCAGGCATTGTTCTAGCACAGTTTTGAATATCGTGTGCAAAAAAGTAAGTTATCATTGGTTCCAATGACAATAAATGCAAAGTCCAATTACTTTGACGAGTAGCTCGCATGAATAGGAGAAGTATTTGATACATTCTCATGTAATCTTGCAGAAACTTCGCTTGGTTATCCAATTGATTATTGAACTTATAAGCTGCTGAATATTTCTGATTGACTTAATTTATTGAGGAGATTGTTATGCTTACTTATAACTTATTGTGAAATTGCTCTGTCTACACAAGGAAAGAAGAATTTGTTTTACAATCTTATTTTCAGCCATTTTTTCAGCCGTAAATTCGAGAAAGAAATTATGAATAACTCAAGAACCATGAAAAATTTAGCCATAGTTCCTACATAAAAAATGATCAGCTCATCATTAGCTTTCAAATGATATATAAGACAACCATATTCGATAAAGTGTAATTTTCACCTTATGGGGACTGGGATTGAACTTAGCAGCCTGCCAAATATGGAAGTTGAGATGCAAAAAAAAAATGCCAACATCCACTTTTGAGCTTCTAAGAGCCTAAATCAACAGATTCAACAACAAAATTGCTTTAGACAGCTCGATTGCATGAACCCTCATTTTGCAACATTTGTCCCCCCACTACAGTATTGGCCTGGAAGGTGGTAAAGGAATTACCTTAACAAGAGATAATACAGTAACACCAATTTTACCAGGAAGATACTTACAGGGATCCAAAGTAGAGGCAAGCACTTGGTCACTGAAAAAGTAAACTGAATTAATATTGTTAGTAAGGAAACAAATGCCGCCTCTTTTTATAAGTAAGATAGCCATGATATGGATGATTAAATCCAGTATAAGGCTGAAATAAGGGATAAAATATAGCATATGATTATTATAGAAATAGATTTAGCCATTTAAAGTAGTTGGTCATTTAAAGACAATTTGTATTAATTTTGCATACCTGAAATTTTAAAAGGAATTTTGTATTTAAGAGAGTAGATAATAGAATGTTTAGATTAAAGTGCTAGAGTATTGCAATAAGAGTTTTTTTTTAAGAATCATGCAGAAATTTTATCTAGATTGAATGCCTTGCTGCTATTCTAGGAGGTAAGGTCAGTGGAACTTGTTATGAAGAAGCATATAGAATACTTTTTACCAAGACTACTAAGTCTGACCTATAGATTAACTAGATTAACCAAGAAGAATTGTTTTTAGATAATGAGTGACACTTTATGAGGAAAAAGCTATAGAAGTTAATTAGTGAAGTGAGAAGAGAACAAAAGGAATCAGTGAAAACTAAATGATAAAACTGGTCACCTCTGATGGGATATGACTGAGGGCCTTTAGTACTTTGGATAGGGCACAGTTCAGAGCACTCTATAGGCAGCATCCCCTGATGGTTAGGCAGAAGGACCAAAGAAGTACATAGTAGCATATTAGAGAGTAGTGGAATGTGCTAAATGAGAGCCAAGGTGTGCAACTTTTATGGTAGATGGGAGAGTAGTTCCATCAGGATGGAGGACAGGAGGAAATTGAGATTAAAAGAATAATGTTACTGGTAAATGGCCAACAGTTTTTCATAAAAGATAAGATCAAGGTAAATGATTTTAACTTGGGAAAAGTTTCTCAGATTTATGTTATTATGAGCAAACAATTGAAAGGCTTGAAGAGAGTGATGCATCTGATCCTTAGATCAAATAATAATTGAATGTGAATAGTAAATTTACAGATTAGGTGGAGATGAATTTGGAGTAAACTGTGGTGCATTTGCCCCTATCATTTTGTATTAAAGATTTTATGTGAACTTGCATATGGTACATTAAAATTTGTTTCCTTATTTCCAACATTCACTTTTCTCACTTGCTCTTGTTATTTACATTATTATTGTGGTTTTTTCAGGAAATCCTTATTGGGAAACACTCTGTTGCACTTATTCAAGTTTGGTTTCATACATTCCTGCTTTGGAATTCTCTGACCGTTTAGTCAGAGATCCACAGCAGGCATCTGACTGGCTCATGAAACTAGCAACATCTACTAACCAGATATCAGTTTTCCACTATACTATTGTGACATCTGTGTTCTTGTATCAAGGATCTACTACTCAGTCAGTTCAAGAAGCAACCAGAGTAAGTTAAAATGTTTCTATAGAACTGTAAAATTGTTACTAAGTGTGAAACTATTTTAAACATCCTTCTTTGGTTCATCATAATCCCCTTAATCATAGTATGCTGTATTTGTGTCGAGAGTTTTTCCAGGTTCACCAGTCCTGTGCCAGACAGGAGGTAGTCTCAACATGCATGCACTATCTGGATCTGTAGGTGTTTAAGGGGATGCAATTTAAAATGCTCAAATTCATATTTGTTCATATGTGGAACAAACCTTCGGTCTTAACATTAGGATGAATCTTTTGGTGCCAGCTGGAAACCGGTTTAAAAACTATCAAAAATTGAATATGCAAGGAATCTGTGGCATCTGGTATCCGATATGTAGATGAGGTGGAAATGGGTCAGAGACCCAGCTAGAACCTCGTGACGTATTCAGTGTTTCTTCAACCGCCTTGGAGAGTGGACGTTCACTTTTGCTCTCCATCCCCTACTGGTTGTGTTGTGTTTTTGGATGTGTGTGTGTGTATCGTGGTTTAATCATGGTTTCCTCTAATCAGCCTAAGAAGTTCCATGAGCGCCAATGTATATGTCCCTGCATTCTCGGGTTCCCATGATTGTGCTTCCTGGCTTCCTCTGAGATAGACCCCAATTCTTCTTGCGGTAGGTGTCATTCTAATTTTTGTAATATCACCAGTCTGTGCGTAGAATGTTGTTCCTGGCCTGTTGAGCATTGGAAGAAGTTCTACAAGAAGATGAACACAAAAGGAAGTCAGAGCTTCCATCTTGGGAAGGATTTCCTCCTCAAATGGACACTTCTGCTTCCTCTTCATCCAGAGCTATTCCAACTGCTTCATTATTTTGTCATCCACTGATGCCTTTTCTCCTTCCTTTTCTTCCATTGGTTTGTCTTCCGGGTGGAATATTGCCCCTTCAGAGAGATAGGAGGCAGTGCCATCTTGTTCCTTTGTTTCAGGCTCCAGTGCACAAAAGATGTCATCTATTTGGGCCTCCTTAGGCCTACCCAGGGTACCCTCTTTGGAAGGCCTGCTGTCGCATTTCATCTCTTTATGCTTACCAGTGTCGGCTCCCCTAGAAGTCCCCTCCCCCCACCCAGCCTTCACTTCTTTGGGTCTCGTGATGCCATCTAGTAGGACACCATCAGTACTAACTACGCATCATCCTGAGTTGATGTTTCTCTTGGCTGCAGCAATTCCATCAACTCTGGGGCAAACTCCGTCTGCTCCCGTGATGTCACTCCCTGCGTCATCTCTCCCATTGACGACAGCATCCATGACATCATTTCTGTCGACTGCTCCCATGACGTCATCATCTGCAGTTTTCGGCCCATTGGATGCTTTTGCACAGACTGTTGTGGACAGACTGGACTCTGTTTTTCAAGAGAGATTTGGCAGTCCTTCTGGGAAGAAAAGGTGTAGACCTCCGTCTTCTTCTTCTCCTTCTTTGTCCTTTTCATCATCTTTGTCGTCATTGTCATCTTCGTCTCCCCATTGCTCATACTCGAGTTAGACATTGGAGGATTGAAGACTTTGTCTCTTCGACTTCTGAGAAGCCAAGAACTGTTTCACCTTCGCCAGCTTCTTCTCACGGATTTGTCACCAATTCGCGGATGTGGACATAGTTCTGTCTCTCGCATCCATGTTCCTTTGGAGAATATTCTTCGTCCTGCAGCCTCTCAGAATGCGGCTTCAATTGTTCATTCTTCTCCTCCTCATTCTGTACAAGTTCAGCAGAAAGATGATGAGGCTCCAATTAAGAAGTCAGAGGTGGTGGACTCCTCTGTTAGAAGTCCAGTTGTTCTGAGGCCTCCAAGACCTTTTCCATCCCTTCGATTGAGGCCTCGTTCTCCTACGAGGATTAGGGATTCCTCGTCTGATCATGTCATCCGCGGATGTGTTCTTAGCCACAGCTGTGATGTTGGGGACGGACGTTTATCTAACCTCGGACGTGCTTCTAGGACCGTGTGTGGATCTGGTAGTTACCATGATTCTCCGGTTCCCCAGAGGCTGAAACATTCCATGTCTCGTTCTCGCAGAAGGACCCACGTACGTCGTTCGTCTTCCCGAGTCTGTGGATGTGACTTATCAAGACCTAGGTGTTGTCCTTCTGCTTCTTGTTCTCCTGAAAGGGATCATGTATGTCATTCATCTTCACGCTTCCACGTACGTGACTCTTCTCAACCAAGGACTGATGCATGTCTGTATTCATACGTTCGCAGACGTGACTCATCGATAGCAAGGGACAGCGTATGTCTGTTAAGTGATTGGAACCCCTCTCTTCCGTCTACTTCAGGACATCAGCCTTCTCTGCATGAAACAGAGGATTGGGAGAGTCAAGAGTCTCTTGCTTCCTACATGGAGATTATTGATCTCATTCGTGAGTTCAGTAATCTCCCTTAGAGGTCTGAGACTCCTACAAATACCCATACGGGAATAGAGGCCTTTCTAGGACCAAAGAAGGATGTAAGGACTTCTTTTGAGTTGCCTTGCCCCAGGCATTCTAGTTCGACCTTCAAGCATGTGAATTCTTTGGTTTCGGGACAGGATAATTCTCTCCTTTCCAACAGGTCATTCAAGCTTGCCTCCTCCACTTACTTGTCATAGGAACTGTTACTCAGCAAGTCTCATACCTCTGTTGGGTAGACAGCTCAATTCGGATGTCGTTCGGTTGAAGCCTGGGTTAACCCATGATCAGGTTAGGGCTGAGGGTCCTTCTCTAACCTTTCAGGAAGCACCTACCTTGGAGTTGACTGCCTCTTCTACCTTTCAGACTGTCTCATGGCTAGATTTGTGGTCATCAGCAGTAGCTAGGATTTCTTCATCCCATTCTGCAAGAGATTCATTACCTTGGAGTTGACTGCCTCTTCTACCTTTCAGACTGTCTCATGGCTAGATTTGTGGTCATCAGCAGTAGCTAGGATTTCTTCATCCCATTCTGCAAGAGATTCATTTGATAGTCCATTTTTCATCAGGTAACTACAATCTGGTGCTAAGGCCATATTGTACCTGGGCCATTTGAATGCTAGCTAAGGGCTAACGTAAGGGCTAACTTGCTACTGATGAGAAGAGATCCAGCCCTCTTTAAAGTAGCTAGATCAGTTGATGTGGACTCTTTGCTGTCCTTACAGAATGGAGATCTCCTAGGATCCCATCTTTCTCCTGCCTTGGGAACAGTTGGACGTTGCAATCGACAGATGTCGGGCCGACAACAATGATCGACTTGTCCACCAGGCAGTGGCTAAGTCTTCATCTCAGTCTCGCCCGTCCGCTCTGAGGCAGAATAGGCAGTCCCCTCCCAGGAAGACTTCAAGACCTTCAGCTTCAACTAAGGTTTCTCAGCCAGCCCCAGCACCCAAGAAACAACCTCAGCAATGTCCCTTTCAGTCTCGCTCTTCGAAACCAGGGAGGGTGAGTAGGGGCAAAGAGAGGGGAGGATGTCTGTAGATCAGACGCCACTCTCCACCCATTGCCACCAGTGGGGGGATGCCTGGTGAGCCAATGGGCTATGTGGCAGATTCACAGAGCAGAACCATGGGTAGTAGATGTCCTTCGGGTAAGGTATCTACTTCCTTTCGACTCCCCTCTTCCTCTCTCTGAACATCCTCTCCTACAACCGACTTACACCTAAGGCTCTCCGAAGCACTTGACTCTCCAGGAGGAAGTGAGAAAGATGATGGACAAGGGGGCAGTGGAAAAGGTAGTATGTCCCTTTCCATGGTTTTACAGCCAAGTTTTCCTGGTGCCAAAAGCCACTGGTGATTGGAGACCAGCGATAGATCTCTCAACTTTGAACCTTTTTCTCAGGAAGATGAAGTTCAGAATGGAGACACCCTGGACAGTCTTAGCAGCCTTGAGAAACAGCAACTTCATGCTGACTATAGACTTGAAGGATGCCTACTTTCAGATTCCTATCCTCCCTTTGTCCAGGAAATTCCTCCATTTCAGTCTTGGGGAGCAAGTGTTTCAGTTCAAAGTCCTTTGCTTCGGACTGACAGTAGCTCCACAAGTGTTCACAAGAGTCTTTACTCTAGTGTCAATGTGGGCTCATGCTCAGGGAGTTCTGATGTTGAGATATCTCGATGTGGGACAGGGACCGTCTTCTGCAGTTTTGTCACAATCTAGGTATCATGATAAATCTGGAAAAGTTCAATCTTCTTCCTAGCCAGAGGATTCGGTACCTGGGAATGATAATAGATACAGCCTCATCGAGAGTTTTCCCATCGGACCAGAGGATAGAGAGGTTCAGGGCAGTAGCTCGCTCCTGGGCCTCTTGACTTCTCTAGAGAAGCTGGTCCCTCATAGACATTTACATATTCGATCCCTGCAAAGGGGACTAAAGGAGTTTTGGTCCCCAGCAGGAGACTCCCCTCAGCTCCAGGTCCCTCTGCCGACAGAGACCTCCTGTGGTGGTTGGATGACCAGAACCTAACAGCTGGAGTTCCTCTTCATTCACCCCCTCAGGATCTTCTGTTCTTGGATGCGTCCTCCAAAGGTTGGGAAGAGTTCCTGACTTCCTGGGTGTGGAGCTCTCAGGACAAACAACTCCACATCAACGTGTTGGAGTTGAAAGCCACCTTCCTTGGTCTTCAGGAGTTTTGGGAAAGGGTGGTAGGTCACTCCGTCGTTCTGATGTTGGACAACACTATGGTGGTAGCATATGTGAACAGGTTGGCGTTGTGGTGGGGGCTGGGGTCATGCGAACACTCGCTAACAGTAGAATTGCACCAGTGGGCAATCAACAACTCATTGGAGCTCATGGCCAGGTACATTCCCAGCAAAAGGAATGTAGTGGCTGACAACCTAAGTCGTCAGGGACAAGTTCTATGTTTGGAGTGGTCTCTGCTTCAGGACATAGCGGACAGGCTGTTTTGCTACAAGGTTCAACAGAAAGCTATAGGTCTATTGTTCGGTAGTCCCAGGTCCATTTGCTGTGGTGGAGGACACCCTTCAACATCTTTGGGACAACCTGGAAGTTTATGCCTTCCCTCTGTTTTGCCTGATCTGTCATGTCCTGAACAGAGTGATGAATTCCAAGAATCTCACGATGACTCTAGTAGCTCCTTTGTGGCCCCAAGCAGAGTGGTTCCTGGATCTTCTGTCTCTGCTCCTCCTTGGCACAATCTTCTCTTCCAACCTCATGTCGAGGGGCACCACTAATCGGTAGGGTCCTTGTCTCTACACAACTGGAGATTATTCAGTATCTTATGAACGAGAGGTTTTCCTCGCAAAGCAGTTACTTGGATGTCTCGCTACCTGAGGAGATCGTCGTCAGCCGTTTATCAGGGCAAGTGGGCTGTCTACTGTGATGGGTGTTGTTGATGGGGTTTCTCTCCACTCAGAACTTCTGTTCAGCAGGTTGTGGATTTCCTAATCTTTCTCAGAACAGAGAAAAGCCTTTCTGTTTCTGCTATCAAGGGCTACAGGGCTGCCTTAGGATTAGTCCTCCGTTTGAAAGACATGGACATCACTTCATCTTGGAAAATCTCTTATGTTGTTCAAGAGCTTTGAGCAGTCTTGTTCACCTAGGGAACTCAAGCCTCCTAAGTGGGACCTAACCCTGGTTCTGAGTAGTCTCACTCGAGCTCCATTCGAGCCACTGCATCAGTCATCAGACAGGGAACTGACTCTGAAAACAGTTTTCCTCCTGGCCTTGGCTTCCTCGAAAAGAGTTGGTGAGCTCAATGGTCTAGATTATGACATTAAACACACCAGGGGTTGGTGGTCGGTAGATTTCGAATTTGTCCCAGAATTCATGGCTAAGATTCAAAATCCCTCGGTTCACAATGACAGATTTGCCTCATTTTTGCCAGACCACTTTCACTTTCTTCTGCCTGAAGGACATTGCCTGCAGGTCCTTGGACACTTCTTCATCCAGTTCCCATGGCAGGACAGTTTGTATCTTGCCTAAGATAATAGTGTGGAAGAGAGAATGAGTGAGATGATTGGTCTCTTTTCTTTGTTTTTCCTTTCTTCTCTATATATGGGCAGTTTTGAAGAATAAGACATAAACGCTTGAACTAGCTTGATGCAGGTGAGTGTTGCAGCCATGCTGTTGCAGCATTTATATATTACACACAGCATACAAATATGCTTCTCAGTAGCCTTTACTTCTCACTCCAACAAGGGGGGTTAGGAGTGGTGACAAACCCATTGCATGTTTCTGACATGATTTGTTGCTTGAACAGATATAGTTTTCTTTGACTTCCAGATATGCAATGAATCTAACATGCTACGTTGTATTTTAACCCAGTGGACTGGGTGTTAGATACCCACTTATCTAACAACTCAGAGGCTTAGGTCCTCTTCCTTAGAACCCTCATTTCCGGTTGGTTCAGGTCCTCATACCTCCCTCCAAGTGTGAGTCTATCCTAATGCTAAGACTGAAGGTTTGTTCCACATATGAAAAAATGACAGATTTTTAATTGTATTTTTCATAGCTAACAAACCTGAGGTTTTAACACTGACTGCCCACCTCTAGCCACCCCTCTTATGTCTTGTAATGTACATTCATTGTACCATCCATCATTGTTTTTTCTTTTAGCCACACGTTATTTATATATAAAATTATTATATAATTAGTAACATATATTTATTATATACAACATATAACACAGCTGTACTATTCTAAACTGATATTTAACTACAACTATCATTATACATTATAGTGTGCATTATACTGTACATTATGTTCTTATGATAAAGTGAGATTATGATAGTCATGTTAGTTTTATAAATCAGCACATAATTATATTAGCAGATACATAAGAGCACAGGAAGAATAAATTTAGATATTAGAAAGCCTAATCAAACAATGGAAGGTATAAGACCACTTAACCACTTGATGGATATAAATGCATCCAAATTTAAGTCCTTTGTGTTTTGAAGACGTATGCAAACGTCAAAAACAAAAGATTGCACAAACCACCAGACAAGATGAGAATCATATTCAGCAAGTGTTCATGATATGTTTTTTTATACTTATGTAACATGTACGTTTTATTTGTTTTGTATAGCTTTAGATCATTTATCTTTTTCTGAGAGAGATAGAATATTCTTTTATACATATGTAACATGTATGCTTATTTGTTTTGTAGTTTTAGATTTTTATTCTGCAGTTACATAATGTATCTTTTTTGGTGCTAGAGAGAGAGAGAGAGAGAGGAAATATTTTTGTATGCAAATGTAACATATACATGGATTTGTTTTGTATAGTTTTAGATTTTTATCCTATGGTTACATCATTTATCTTTTTTCTGAGAGAGAGAGCCACTAATTTTATGGAAAACTTAACACTACTTTTCATTAATTTTTTGAAAAATATTTTCTTGGGTATAATTACAATTTTTGCTTTGCCATAAGTAGGTAATTTATCTGGATGTGCTATGGATAATTAAGGACTTTTATCACAAATAGTTTTTCGGGGGAAAGTGCAAAATTTTCTCATAACTTATAAATTATACTTTTTTTTTTTCCTACATAAACATATTTTGGGAACTTTTTTGTGCTTTTGTAGAGAGCAAACATTCAGCTGCCAAGTGAAATAAAATTGAGCAGTCTACCTTGAAAATTGTCAGAGGTACTGGTCTTTGAACTAAAGAGTTAAAGAGATTTTGGTTAATATATTGTGTGGAGGCTGTTACTTTTCATACAGGAAACGTGACTACTTTGTCATTAATTTTTCATATTATCCATGCTATAATTACAACTTTGTATTGCAATAACTAGGCAATTTATCTTGGTGTGCTATGGATAAAAAATGACTTTATTGCAAATAGGTTTTTTGGTAATTTTTTTTTGGCCGGGGAAGCAATATTTTCTCATATCTTGTAATTTCTACTCATTATTCCAACTACAGTACGCAGAAGTTATTTTAGGGAAATTTTTTATGCCATTCAGCTGTAAAGTGAAACAAAATTGAGCTGTTTACCTTGAAAATTTTCTGAGCTACACATCTTTCAACAAAAAGGTATAAACATTTTAACGTTTAGAGCTTGAGGTACTGCCACTTCCCACAGATGTAATTGTTCATAAGGGTCATAAGTGAAAGGGTTAATTTGAAATTTATTCATAAGCAACCATATTGGAAATTTATTATGAATGTTTATTAACAAAGACGTTGACAATTGAAAATCAAATGGTCACTTTCCTTACAAACACAAGCAATTTCAGAAAATTACATTTACATGAGTCCATAAGTCATATTAAGTGATGCCTTAGAGTAGAAAGCAAGAAGTCCCAGAATAACAGAATGAGAATCTTTTCTTTTATCAGAAACCTTACTAGGAATTTAATAATTTTGATATAAATAATTAAGAAGGATCCTGTTTTACAAAGGATCATCATTGGTATTAGAAACTTAAGCATCCAAGCAAAGCTCTTGTTCTTCAGTTGTTCCCCATTAGTACGAACTTCTCTTTAGGAGATGATTGCTCATTTCCCTAGTGTTGTCCATTGGAAGACTTCTCACAGAATGCTTTTCTTGCACTTCCCAGGATTTCTAGTACCATTAATTGCTTCTTGAAAGTGTTTACATCATCAGAACCTGAGTTTTCTCCCCTCGTAATGCTGAATCTGGAACCTGATCATTGGGAAGATGACTGTGTGGGGCAGTTGTCAGTAGTGAGAAATGTCTTCCCCCCCACCCAACCCAACCCAACCCAACCCTATGTTTGGTCTTCTGAGTCTTGACTCAGAGAGAAGAAGGGGAAATGAGGAGAGAGGAGGAGGAGTATTTAGAATATAGTAGGGAGACACTCTTCCGTGGGAACTCCTCTTTAGGGGATCATTTTGCGGTAAAAGAAAATGCTCAACTCAGAGTCATGTTATTCATTGTTAACCAAGAACTACAGTACTGTTGGTTGAAAATTTGTTGTTAAAGAATACATATGGCTGTGTAGTGAATGAATTTGCCCTGACACTTGTTTTGGAAAATAAATGCCCTTTACAAACTATATATAAATGATCATGATACTCATTATTAAGCAAAGTTAGCAATGTTCTGATTACAATAAAATCACACCCAGTGAATAGTTCAGCAAATACACACATGGTGGTAGACTAGCTTAGCCAGGTTGCTGTATAAGAAATTATTATAGATATAAAGGATTGCATTCTGATGTGAAGTGAAGTGCAATCTCTTTATGATGCACACAATGCACAGTAAATGTTTACATGAGTGGGAGAAAGTACAGAGCTGGGCTTGACGGGTCAGTTGCCCTGGAAGCAAAGAAGCCGCTTTACAAGGTTCATTGCAGCATCCGGTATGTGTAGCACACTCGCGGGATTCTTTAATAAGTTGAAGTCTGTTAAGTTGAGATTCCAGTGTGTTATTATCCCTCTGCCAAGCCTTTATGGCAGTTTTCTCAAATTTGTGGCTTTGCCTCAATAAAATTTCCAACATTATAGTTTATGTTATAGGATTTTATGACTGGTTCAAAATTCAGGAATACAATATTAATTTTTTATGTACGTTACTTTATTCCAGAAGCCCCTGCTGCATTAAGTATTTCAACTCTAAAGTGATGTTGAAGATAATATTTACTTGTAAGTGTGGCAGAAATTTTTAACCTTGTTGCCACATCTCTTTATTCCTTGTCAAGGTCAGTAAATGAATCAAGGCAAGGGCCGTCACACACCTCATTGGTTCACGATCTGGTCACCTCCAGGCAGTTTACAAACAAATCAGCACAATGTTATTGATCCCTAGGCTAAGGAAATTGTCCTTAGAGTGCTGAGATATTTCACAAAAGAGTCACTGGATGCAAATAAATTAACTGTAACATTGTTTATGTTTGTAGATAAAAGCTGTATGATTATAGTTTGTAAATAAACTTATAAGTACTCGTTTGTGAGTGAAGAATGGGTCAGTTAAATAAAAAATAACCGCTCCTTCTCCCAATAAGTCAAGTAACAAGTGCAAGGAAAATGGATTGGGAAAGAAAAAATTTAAAGGTAGATAATAATCTATAGAAGACAGCAAATAAAGACAGAGAAAAAGTGTGGTTAGATGATTTGTTATAAGTAATAACAGAAAAAGCAACATTATGGAACAAAGTATATTTTTATATACATAACTCACCAAATAATTACGTAGCTATTGTTTCTACTTTACACGGCAGCTCAAAATTTAAATTTCGCGGTAGCACTCATTTGTTTAAGGTGTAGTTTTACTGCCCACCCACTTTCAGGGAAGGATAGGTACAACACAGCTAAAGAGCTCAGTTCGTTTCTGCCGGATGATGAGAGCTAAAGAGCTCAGTTCGTTTCTGCCAGTTGATGACAACTTGGTCATAAGCAGCTCTGAATTAGTTCTTTTTCACCGGATGGTTGCCGTTATCCTTCATTTGGTTAAGTACTTTGTTCTTTTTGGTAGCGCAGTCCTGTTAATTTTCTTAGCTAATTCAGACTTCTCTTTCGTGACTTCCCGATTTTGACTTATTAATCATGTCAGATTCTAGCTTTTCTAGTATAAGGCAATGTAGTAAGGGCTGTAAGAATAGATTGACTTCAGCCAAATATGACAATCATACTGTTTGTAGTTCGCTCAGGGAACAAGTTTGCTCTCCTGAACTTTGCTGTGACGAATGTAAGGACTGGGATAAGGGAAAGTAGAAGACTATTTATGCATACTTAGACAAATTACAGTGTGACAGAATTAGGAAAGTGACTGCTAGGGCTGAAGCGAAAGCCTCAGCTAGTCAGGTTTTGTGTCTGGGGGTTGATGTGACTCCTATACCTATTCTTCTAACACCTGGAACTGCTTTTTCCCCTATCTCAAGTCCTCCGACTTTCCCTGCAACTCCAATCCCTGGCTCTCATTCCTCTGATCCCAACGCCATTGCCAGCCTAGGAGCATGTGTGGACAAGAAATTTTATTTATTTAACACAATTTCCCAAATTGGGAATTCAGTGCATGTCCTCATGGGCAAATTCAACAGTGTAAGTGCTGTGTCAGTGGAGGGGGCGGCTACTCATCCCACCGATGCTTGTAGACCAAGGCCCCTGCTAAACTCCTCTTGCTCACCTGGAAGGAAGGAAACTGGCAGTCCAAGGGAGGTCGGTGGGGTTTGCCCACGAGTACTCGTCACCTCGTCCAAGCCTGTTGTCCACCCGTCCTGGGTCTCGGAGGATCACCATTGGAAGGGCATCCCAATGGACATACATGCGTTATCTTCTAGTGACTCAGACTCTGGCGCTCATAAGTGCGGTCAGCAATTTGCCAGTGCTTCAAGACTGTTGAAAAGTCTGGCGCCCCGATGGACGAGGACATTCCCCCATCTCGTAAACGAGCATTGGATAGGGCTCATAGTCCGCAGCCCTCCTATAGTTTTTGGGAGTCTCCTCAAGCTTCTCACTCCCTTGCAATGGACATCGAGTGCCACAAAGTATGTAAAGAAGTGTCCGTTAGTCCAGCGTATGGTTATCGAGTGTCCGAACATCCAGAGTCCGAGTGTTTAATGCCCGACTGTGAGAAATCAGTGTCCTAGCGGCATTCGTTGGAGTGTCCGTTGTCCATGCATCCAACAAGTGGACATCCAGTGTCCGTGCATTCCAAGAGTGATTGTGTTTTGTCAGATTGTTCTGCGCATGGACATCAAGTATCTGAGTGTTCGTCTTATGGACGCCCAGGTTCCAATTGTCCTCCCTTTGGAAGCATAGTGTCCGAATTGCAGACTTCAGATCTGTCCGCCAGATCAGTGAGCAGACGTCCAGTGACTGAGCGTCCAGTGTTAGTGGGCGCCAATGTTGATGTTTGTCCACCTTCCAGCAGTCCATCCAGCACCAAAGGTGGGACTTGTTGTCTCTGGTGCAACTTGTGCCGATCCCCTTGTGGTTCAGGATCCTTCCTTAGTCCCTATTCATCGATGGTTAGATAACATCTTGAACTTGCTGCAGAACCCGTCTACAACCACTCAAGCGCCTTTGGATCCTCCAATGTCCCTGATTTCTTCCGAAGAGGAGCCTGTAGAGGACAACGTTCCTACATTGAACTACGCGGCCCCGTTGCGGTTCTTCCTGGTATGCTACCAGGACTTCTTTTATCCAGCCGCCCCTTCTTCTCCAGGTTCGGCATTTATGATGCGACAGCCGTTAGGAGCGGCTAAATTGCCGTGTATGGTTCTGTCCTCCTCATCCAGGAAAGCTTTCACACATATCAACTTATGGTTGTCAGAAAAGAGAGACATTGTAAAGCTGTGTTCTGTGCACCTCCTTCTCGTCTGATACGTCAGAAGTATTTGTCCTATTCTACTGGGGAAGTTCCATCCTTGGGAGTTTCTGCCTCCTCTCAAGGGGACTTCACCAGTCTCATTGATGCTACTCGTCAGTCAGCCTTCTTGTCCATCAGGATCTTGTTTACCTCATCGGAACTGGACCATTTGCTGAAAGATTTTTTGAAGGTTTTCGAGGTTCTGAGATTCCTCGATTGGACCGTTGGTGCATTAGCGAAGAAGATCAAAGACTGCTCATCACTTTAAGAGAATTTTGCTACTTACTGGCTGGGAGTTCTGGCCTGCGCAGATTGTGCAGTGAGGGATGGCGCCCATGAACTAGCCACCATTTTCACTACTGTTGTAGTGAAGAAATGAGACTTATGGTGCTTGTTCACCTCTAAGGGAGTCACTCCTTCTCAACGTTCTTCCCTTCTGTTCACTCCCTTGGACAGCAAAGGCTTATTTCCTCAAGAGACTTTAGAATGGGTGGCAGGAGAATTGCAGAAGAAATCCACCCAAGATTTACTTGCTCAGTCCACCAAGAGGACTAGGATCTTGACACGTCCTTCTTCCACTGCAGTTCCTCCGACCAGGAATACTTCTCCTTTCCCTCAGCAACCCTTTCGAGGGAGTAGAGGTTGTGTCCAGTCCCATCCGAGAACTAATTTGCGTCCAGTGCGACCCAACAAACGACCCTCTAACAAAACCACCTCTCTCAAGTGAGCTCCCTGTCCTCCGTGCTCCAGTGGGAGCAAGACTACTTCATTTTTAGAACAGATGAGAATCAAGGAAAGTAGACCCTTGGGTGCTTCAAGTCTTGAAAGAGGGCTACTTGATCCCTTTCAGGGAGAAACCTCCCTTACTAACCTCTCCCATCAAATTGACAGCCTACTCTGTAGGCTCAGAGAGGTTTTCAGTCCTGTCTTGAGAAGTTTCGGCTCTGCTCGAGAAACAGGCAGTGGAGGAAGTCAAAGACACGATTACAGAGGGATTTGCAACCGCCTCTTCATTTTAGGACCAACAAAAGGTATAAGCACATAACCACACACCATGTCTGTGTGTTTTCATAATATTTTAAAAACGTATTTTACTGTTAGCACATCTCTGGAAGACAAATAGACTTTGTTCCCATCAGTCATGTGGACGATAAAGGGTATGACCAGTAGGTAAACAAAAATGGATTAACATTCTTGACAGATTAAAGAGATGAACTTTATTTTGCGTATATGGTAACACAGCAAATTTGAGGAAACCACCAATAAGGCTTGGCATAGGTACACTACACTTGGTTTGGGTGACTATTGTCATCTGCACTGCACACTGTTTTTGAAGTAGATGGTACTTCATACTTAATATGTGCATCTTTAGTCCCAATTTTGATTCAGGTGGTTACATCAAAGTACATTTTTTACTAGGTTCCATTTATTCTTATGATTTTCACTTGCTTTCACTCTTTTAAGGTGATGTTCTCAGTCTTAAAGAATTTTCAAGATTTCCACTGCCACTGTCATTGCCGTAAGATTTATAAGGTCCTTTCATTTGGCAAGAATGTTTAGTTTGGAAGTAGCTAGTATAATTCCCTTTGTACATAGGTGAATTTATCATTCAGGATTAAGGAATTATTTTAGAAATCAGAAAAATTTGAATTACTGTATTATTGTTTTATGAGGTCTAATATGGAGGTTGAGTTTTGCATAGATTTAAACATTGCTTAGCCTCATAAGTATTTTCCAATTAAAAACTGCTTATTGTTCTGTTTTAAAACTTTAGAGTACCATTACTCTTTCTGATCACTATTATGAAACTTGCAGATTATTATTTAGTAGTAGTTTGACAGCTATATTTTCAATCTCATATGGTTTGCCAAAGGATTTTCTTTTAATGAGGTGAAAATTGAAGCAATGAAAGATTGGAATGGAAAGAACAGGATTGGAAATCAACATAAGTAAAGCAAAGCCAATAGTAAGTGGAAAGAAATCAAAGGAAAAATATAGCAAGGAAAGTGGCCTTGGGATGATGTGGGAAAGTTGTGGTTTAATGTAATAGTAGGTATCACAAGAAATGCTCAGGTTTGCGAAGTGTAAATGGATTAAGAGATTTTTGTTGCCTGCAACCTGAAATGTGGAAGAATAAATGAATAAGATAGTGAAGAGGAACATGTTCTGGTGAAAGGGCAGCTCTTAGATTGGGTAGAATATTTATCTCAGAGAGACAGGATGTGAAGCAGGATGAAGTGAAAAAGAGCTTACACATACTAGATTAATAATGAATAAAAGTATCCTGTTCATAAATAGAATCAGAATACAGTATATGGTGATAGTAAATCAAGGTTCCATTATTCTTTTGAAACAAGCAGTATGTCGTAAATGTAGGAGTCATTGTAAAAGTTGTGATAGAGATTGTTTGTTTACTTGAGTTAAACAGATTTACTTTCAATGCAAATTTGAAATATATTCTTTATATGCAAATTTTTTTACTCCTAAAACTTTATTTGTAGGTTCTGGAACGTGAAGTGATGAAGAAGAAAACTTTGTCCCTTGAGGTATTTCCAATGATCTTGTATCGCTTGGGCCGTGAACCTGACCCAACAACTCGCCTGACAATTCTTTATACTCTTCCATCATTGGCTGTGAACAAGGTAATTGTTCTTTTGTGTCTTTATTAAGGTGAAAAGTTTTAATTATTAGTTGTGACACTTTTGTAATTCAACTCAGCCATATAGATCCCATGTTCACTGTCCGAATATCCCCAGACATGAATATATTTGTCTTGTAGACAGATGAAGCAGTATAGCAGACTGACAGAGCAATATAGCTAAAAGTTACTATTTACATGTGTGCCATTGACCTATAGATAGGTATGTTCTTCATTACTTCACATGTCTGTTAGTTGTCATAACAACTACAAGCAGCTCCCCCAGCTTTGGCCTTGACATTTATAAGTTTCCTTCATTAATATTTATTTTTATATGTATTTTTCTTACAAAACCCATTACAGGCAGTCCCCGGTTATCAGCGGGGGTTCCATTCTGACGGTGTGATGATAACCAAAGATCTGCGATTTTCGGGGCTTATTGGTGCCGAAAATCACTGATTTTCGGTTATCGGCACATCTGTTAGGTATGTATCGGCGCCAATACCCAATTATCAGTGCCAATAAGCGGAAATCAGCGATTTTCCGATTTTCAGCTCCGAAAATTGCCGATTTTCATCGCTAGGCAAGCCCTGTAAAACCGAATCACCGATAACAGGGACTACCTGTAATTGTATAGACCCCAAATCACAGTCATGATGTCCATATATATGCCAATTTTGAAATTGTAAAAGATAGAAAAAGCAAAAGTGGGAATAACTGTATATGCATCTTCTTCTTTCGACCTTATCAGTCCCACTGTATAACAGGATGAACAGCTCGAGTTAACTTTCTCCCTCTATTTCTATTCCTTGCATCTTCTTCCCCCAGTCCCACCTCACCCATATCCCTCCTCACCACATCCATCCATCTGATCCGCTGATGCCCCACACTCCTCCCCATCACTGGAATGTTCTTAGCTCTCTTGATTGGTTCCACCTCCTCTCTCTCTTATTACATGGCCATAGCATCTCAGACGAGCTTCCCTAGTCTTCTCCTGTACATTACATATACCACATATTTTTCTTATATCTTGACTCTCCCTCTTTTCCAGTAGTGATATTCCAGCAATCCATCTCACCATCCTCATCTCGGTTCTTTCCAACAGTCCCTCCTCTTTCCTCTTAAGTGCCCAAGTTTCTGCCCCATATAATAGAACGGGCCTGATAACTGTCTTATAACTCTTCATTTTGAGCCTTACTAGCATTTTCTTGTCTAAAACAACTCCAGTTACTTCTCTCCGTTTTTGCCATGCTTATTTCACTCTCTGTCTCACTGCTTTCCTAGTACTGTACCTCCCTCCTCTGCTATTATTGATCCCAAGTAGTTAAACTCATCGTTCTGTTTTAGCACTGTACCATCTTCCACTTAAATGTTTACTTCTTCATGTCTTTCCTTACTACTAATCATTAGCTCTGTTTTTCCAATGTTCACTTTCAATCCTTTCTTTTCTAGGTCACATTTCCATATTAAAGATCTTTCTTGCAGTTCTTCTTCTGTGTCTGCTATAATGACTAAATCATCAGCAAACATCAGTTCCCACAGTTCTTTGTTGTTCCTTAATTCTGATGTCAGTGTGTCTGTAATGACGAGGAACAGGAATGGACTCAGAGCTGATCCCTGATGGAGGCCAACCTCCACAGGAAATGCCTTAGTCTACTCATATTTTGTCTGTACACTGGTTCTTGTCCCCTCATACATCTTCACTAAGCTTACCAACTTCTCTGGTACTCCTCTCTTTCTCAAACACCAATAAACTACTCTTCTTGGTACCCTGTCATACGCCTTTTCAAGATCCACAAAGCGCATGTAAACTTTTCCTTTTTCCTTCTAAATACTTCTCTTGGAATTGTCTTACTATAGCATCCACTGTGCTCTTTCCTTTCATAAGCCCAAACTGCTGCTAGCATCCACTGTGCTCTTTCCTTTCATAAGCCCAAACTGCTGCTCATGTATATCTATCAGCTCTCTCATTCTTCCTTCTACTATTCTTTCTAGTATCTTGAATACATGCTCCAAAAGCTGTATTCCTCTGTAGTTCCCACAGTTTAACATGTCTCCTTTTTGTTTATACATTTTAATTATCCAACTATCCTTCCAGTCCCTTGGCATTTCCTCTACATCCCAGATCTTTTCCAGTATGGTGTGCACCCACTCTTTGCCTAGATTTCCCAATGCTTTAATCATTTCTATTGTTACCTCTGACTTTCCTGCAGCTTTATTTACTTTTCCTTTCTTTATAGCATTCTCAACTTCACTCTGATGTTTGCTAATTGTCCTTCTACTGGAGGAATATTTTCCAGTTCTTCACACTAATTCTCAATGTTTAATAGTAGTGAAAAATATTCTTTCCATCTTCTCTTGACCTCTTTTCTTCTTGCTTCAGCAATTCTGTAGATTATCTTCTCCCTCTGGTGTTCCCATCTTCTCGTACCACTCTCTCATGGTTTCTCCCTTTGCAACCGCTACCTTTCTCTTTGTTTCCCTCTTTGTCCGTCTATACTCCTTTTTTCCTCTTTTGTTATCTTCTTCCCACCCTCTTCTGGCAATACTCTTTTCCTTCACAGGTGTTTGAACCTCTTGATTCACCATCATGTCTCTCTTTCCTCATGCTGCTTACCTCTTGACCTCCCACACATCTCTGCTGCTGCTAGAACCACAATCCCTTTCATATCATCCCATATCTCTTCAGGTGATTCTGACATTCCATTTACATATCTCTCTTCTCTGGCTCTTTCCACATTACTTCTGAACTCTCTTGCCTTCTCCCCCTTCAGCTTCCAAGTTTTAATCCTCCTATTCCTGGCAGGGGTTTTTCTTTTCCTTTTTTGCTTTCAACCTAAAATCTGCCACTACCAGTTCATGTTGAGCTACAACATTCATTTATAATAACCTTTCATTTTGCCCACTTTTGTATGTTACCAGATGTCTTTTCCTTTCCTCAAACTGTGTATTCAAGACTACCAGATTCATAGCTTCTGCTAATTCTTCTTCCAAAACCTCTTCCTCCATAAATTCCGTCAAAGCTATCAGAACTCTCACCTACCTGGGCATTCATGTCCCCAGATAACACTAATAGTTCACTTCTTGGAACTCTTTCTATATACAGTATTTTAATTTCCCTCCGAATTCCTCAATTCTCCTCTTCACTATACCCTTGTTGAGGGGTGTATGCTGAGATGGTATGCCATACTCTCTTATCTTTCACAAACTTTAAGCCCATGAGCCTGTGTGTGCATGAGCATCTGTAAATGATCAGTGCAGAGTAACTACCCAGCCTATATCATTACATCTCACAACTGCAAACGTTTGAGTGTCCAGCTTTCTTAAGGTTATATAAAATTGTTTTTCATTTAATTCATTTTCTTAAATTCATTCCTTTCAATTCTTGTCTTCATTTTGGCTGTAAAGGTGATTGAATATTAATAATAACTTACAGGTTATTTTTTAGCTGGCTTCCTGCAAGTGTTATGGGTTCAGTTTCCTGTGTTTCTTGGATTTTGCTCATCTTTGTTCTGTGATTGGGTTAATTCAGTAATTTCCCACATATTTATTTTGATTCTGACATAAAGTTAATTGAATTTTCATATATTAATACTGTTTTGTTTGTAAACTATTGTATGAACTGGTTGGTAGTTAGCAGTAAGGGGTAAATTGTTAGTTTTTCCTTTTTTTTATTTTCCAGGTACTTGGTGTTTTAGTGTATTGCATGCAGTTTTTCATGTTCTGTTTTAAGGATTTGGTATTAGCAATAATACCAGTATTAGGGAAGTTTCTGTGTTAACACCTATAATGTTATTTAATGTATGTTGTATTTTACATTTTTTCTCATTCACATGAATCTATTTGCCTTAACAGGGTGGCTCCCAAGAAAGGATAAAAGATTACCACCACATTCATAGTTGAACTGATGAATTATGGATGAATCTCCTTTTTGAGAATATTCCATTCATTTCATTCTTAAACACATCACTGTCTGGATTTTGAACCCCGCCTTTCCAGTACCCATCTCATGCATCTCTTCAGTCCTTTCTGTGTGTCCCCCTCTACTTGGGACCACCTTCATATGGTGAGGGGACTCTTGTAACCCTGGAATTTGTTCAAGTGTTCCAGTCCTAGAGTCCTATATATTGTTACTTATTAATTTGGGTTAAGCCTTGTGGAATTTTCCACTTATAATAAAGTTTGTTTGACCTGATAAATAGGAAAAGGCATCATAGCCGGGACTGGGGTTTATATCTGAAGGTAATGGGTACTGTGGTGGGATCATCAGCTACCCAATAATGTTTGGACCTGAGGGATATCAGTGGGATTATTCACATTGATACCTCAAGGGCGGTGGTATGGTTCCGGGAATAAGACTTGCAGCATTCTGTCTGGCTTGCCCATAACATGATTAGGGTGGAGATAATTGTGTTCTTGTAAAACTCTGTCCCAACAAGCAGGTTTGGCTTACACTTGAGCCACCCTAATTATGTTGGTGCCATCCCTTGTTGGGTAGGGTAGGAAGTAGACATTTGGGAGTCAGTTCTTACTGGTGCCATTCGTAGAAGAATAAACTCCATGAAAGGCTAATGATAGCTTTTTAAGATTTTCAGGTTTATTTACTTCTTTTTTTCTGTCTGACATTTTTATGAGTAGTAACAGACTCGAGCACCCCTGGACCCTGTGATGACACCCTTTTGGCACAGATGACGACCTCTGCACTCATCTCTAACAATATCTGTTTGGACATGGCTTGGAAACCTTCTAGTGTAATTACACTGGAACCCTATACTCCAGCACGGAGCGAAGGGGAATTCATATGAAATGTGTTTGAAATGGGACCAGGGATATTTTAAACCTCTTCTTATGATGAGTATTTGACCTTTAATCTGGAATATTCTAACTGCAAGACGTTGTGGATTGTTGTGGCCAAGACCCAAAGATATCATCTGCAGGAAAGGAAAAACTGACAGTAGAATTGGCCTCACCAAAAGAAAGTCGAAAATTAAAAGCATTATCGCATCTTGGAGGAGTTAAAGTAGGCTGCTCGGTACATGCTTTTTGGAATCACTCCAAGAGAATGATATTTGCACCCCAACTGATGATGTATTCAGAAGAGAAACTTGTAGAATAATTAAAAGATGAAGGTGTGATTAGAATTGAAAGATTGAAGAAGAGTGGTGAAGCCTTAGTTCAACTTCCAGATTAATTTTTACCTTTAATTCTACCCACTTACCTAATGTAATAAAAGCAGCATGGTTACGTTTTAAGATTAAGCAATATATCCCAAGGTGAATCAGAGCATTTGTAATCAAAGTGTGTTCATTGTGGAGATAATCATCCATCCTCTTCACCAAATTGTGATGTGTACATGGAAAAAGAAATACAGACATTAAGTGTAACTGAATGGATCACATTTGCAGAGGCAAAACAAAATATTAAGCCATTATGTTAGACCAGGAACATCCTTTTCTAGTATTGCTGATAACCAAAGAAAAAGTAAGTGTTACCAGAGGTGCTTCCTTTCGAAATGTAAAGGGAACATCAGTGGTGACTGGTACTCCTGCCACTGTGGAGTCTGTGCCAGTAATTTCTGGCACTCCTGCCTCTTCGGAGGCTGTGCCAGTTGTTTCTGGTGATCCAGCTTCTTCAGAGGTTGTCATATATGCCTGGCACTACTGCCTCTCTGGAGTCTGCACCAGTTATACCTGGTGTTCAGCCTCTTTGGAGGCTGCACCAGCTCTAGCTTTCACTCCTGCCTTTTTGGGAGCTGCATTTTATCTGTATCTGGTGCTTGTTTCTCTCCAGAGCCTGCACCAGCTCTGACTGGTGCTCTTGACACCTCAGAGGATGCACCAGTTGTGCCGGACACTTCCAGAGGGTGCACCAGTTGTGTCTGACACTTCCACCTCTCCTCAGGCAGTACCAGTATTTTTTGGTTCAGTTGAGCTTGGAATTTCCTTGACGAAGACTCCATCAAAGTTCCTGGACACCCATGATACTAGGGGAGGCTTTGCTGTCTGTGGCAGGTTCCTCTTCCATGGAGACAGTACCATTAACAACCTTAAAACAGAAGGTAACCTTAAGTAATCAGTCTCCTTCTGGAAAAACAGGAGCAAAGCAGTAAAGTAAAAACACTTTTAAGGAGCTCCAGCTTATTGGCCTCAAAATGAAGTAAAATTCATTCATTTTCTCCAGTAGAATTGTCAGGGATTAAGAGCTAAATGGGAAGAACTATAGTTGCTCATTTCAGAAGTGTTTCTTGTATGTATAGCTTTGCAGGAGACTATGATTGGTAATAATACGTGTCCGAGCCCATGAGAGTATACAGCCTGTCACTCCCCTTATAACATAAATATAGGAAGCCAGGGGGGTTTAGTTTTTGTATATTCGTAATGACACCCCACAAAATCTTATTAATAGCTAGTGTACACTGCAAGTGATAGCAGTCCAGATTCATTTACAAAGAAAATATGCAGTATGCTCTCTCTATCTACGACCCAGTGAAGTCTTCCCCACCAGTGAATTTCAATCCCTTATTCAATAGGTACCACACCTCTTTCTTATTTTGGGTGATATCATTACCAGTCAAAGAGGAAAATCTGGGAATCCTAAATTACAGAGGAGTCTACACCTTTTCATGTTCAGACAGGCACATTGTCAGCAATTGATGCATCTATATGCCGTGATAACTGCCTTATTGACTTTAATTGGAGAGTAATAAATGGTAGATTTACCAGCGACCATTTTCCTATACAGGTAGCAATGAATGTATCTTCAAATCCCCCATCTTCAAGGTTACCTAAATTGAATGTTCATAAAGCTGATTGGGTAACATTCCAGGAACACGGTTCAATAGATGGCTCGGTTGATGACTTTCCCTCGGTAGATGATGCTCTTGACTCTTTTAATACAGTTATATTCTTGGCTGGTCTTCAGTGAATACCTGGGACTTCAGGTATATTTATCCACTTACCAGTTTTCACCAGATAATGCCGACAAAAACATGAATATTACTGTATTGAATTTCAAAAAGCAAGATCTCATTTCTGTATGGAAATGTAAAAGGCACAACAGGAATCTTAGACTGTAGTTTGGGAAAGAGAAAAATCAGGCAAATTTACTCCTGGTCAACCTCCAGTTATGAAGATCAGTGGTTTTGAAGTTGGAGAGCCCTGATTAGTTACAAATAAGTTTGCTTATCATTTTGCATATATTGCAAAGAAAAAATATGACAGTTCCTATTCTGCTTAAAGAATTCTAATGGAACAGGTAGAAATTGATTTTAATACATCAAGGAATGAACAATACAATGTCCTTTTACTATAGGGGAATTTGGATCTGCCTTAAATATAATGCTTTATTAACAGAATTTTTCAGGAACATATCTTCCTTAAGCTATGAGAGATGTTAAAATTACTACCATTTGTGAAAACAGGGAAAGACCCTTTCAAGACAGAGAGTTATCGTCTCCTTGCATTGAGATCACGTCTGCTTAAGATTATGGAAAAAACAGTGAATACACATTTAATTACATCTGTGTAAGATTATGGAAAAAGCAGTGAATACACATTTGATGTGGCACTTGGAACTTGGTAAATATTTGTTGCCTGCTCAGTGTGGTTCTAGAAGTATGCACTCCACAACAGATGGGATGGTTTGAATGGAATCCTCAATATATGAAGTTTTTTGCCAACAAGTAGTATCACATCACTGCTTTCTTTGATCTTGAGAAGGCCTGTGACACAACATGGAGATATGGCATTCTGAGGGTTCTTTATAAATGTAACTTGAGAGGCACTTTGCCTATTTTTATCAAGGCTTCTAAATATATGCTATTTCAGGTTCAAGTTGGAGTAACAATGTCAGATGTATTAAATCAAGGAGTGCCACAAGGTAGTGTTCTAAATGTAACATTGTTTGTCTTAGCAATCAATGGGGTATCCAAAATAATTCCCCTAGATGTAACTTATACTCTATTTGTTGATGGCCTTTCGATATCTTTTGCAACAACAATGTTGGCAGTGGCTGAACGCAGCCGTCAATTGTTCATTGATAATATAAGAAAGTGGGCTGAGGTGAATGGTGTTAAGTTTTCAGTAAAATGGTAACCATGCACTTTTGCCGTACAAGAGGAATCCATCGTGATCCAAATTCGTTCATGCATGGGCAGAGAATTCCATGTGTTGGTGAAACAAGATCCCTCAGATTGGTTTTGATAGCAAGCTGGCTTTGATTCCTTATCTGAAATATATCAAGACAAAATGCTTGAAAGCAGTGAATGTTCTTAAAGTTCTAACCCACACTTCTTGGGGTACTGACTGAACCCAGATGTTTAGACTATGCAAAGCTATAGTCTGTTCAAAATTATCCTATGGGTGTGAAGTCTATGCCTCACCAAGGCCTAATAGCCTTAAAATACCACATTCAGTTCATCATACAGGAATAAGATCGGCTACTGGAACATTTAAGTCTCTCCGACCGAGAGCATGCTTGTGGATGTTGGTGAGATGCCTCTTGGTCGACATTACCAACATCTGCTGGCTCAGAACTGGTACAGATTTCAGAGGCTTCCCAAGTCCTTAACCAGCATTTGTATCAGAAGCGAAAGGCATCGGCAATTTTTGAAAATCACCCCAAGCAACCCCAACCATTTGCTTTTAGAGTAGTGTATTATCAGTCACTAAATGTTCCCAGGACAGAAACTTTACCAGCTAGATATTTGGTTAGCCCCTTGGAACCTTCCAGAGGTAAAATATTGTAGATATTTTAATGCAATGGAAGCAGAAATGTCCAGTGAAGCAATGCAAGTGATATTTTTAGATCATTCATAGCAATAAAGTTTTCACAGATAGCTCAAAGTCAGATGCTGGCATCAGCTTTGGATGGTCTTTCCTCTTGTAGAAAGAAGCAGATCATCATCAGTTATTGCATCTGTTTTTACTGCAGAACTGCATGCACTTTTAAAGGCCATAAAGGAAATTTTAACTCTGAATGGAAAATTTTACTATATATTGTGACTCGAGAAGTGTTCTTCAGTCTTTAGAATCTTTTAACTCTGTACACTACTTTAGAGATGTTGGAATGGCTGTTGTTAGTGAAAGGAAGAGGTAAAGAAGTAAATTTTTGCTGGGTGCCTTCCTGTGTTGGGGTTCTTGGGAACAAGCAAGCTGATCAACTTGCTAAGTCAGCTGTCACCTCTCCAGAACCGAGAAGAAGCCTACTGTCATATAGGTATGTATTCCCCCTTGTACATCAGAAAATGAAAAGCCTTTGGCAGTCATTTTGGGAAAATATTGAAAAAACCAAGGTACATTGTATTATGTCATCAGTATCTACATGGTCATATCCCTATATGCCAAGGAGACTAGAAATAAAGATGTGCAGGCTAAGGATTGGACATACAAGACTCACTCATGGGTTCTTGTTGTCAGATGAAAGTCACTACGACGACTGTATTGTTCCCTTGACTGTGAGACATTTACTGGTCTAATGTCCCAGTCTTGGGGATCTGATACATAGGTTCCTCTTTTGGGGACATGACAGAAATGGACATTTTATCCTTGATTGATTCTCAGGGAGGATTGTAATTTAGAACAGTTCTGTATCTTTATTAGGGAGGTTTATCTCCTCAACAGAATTTAGATCATGTACATATGCAGTTTGTATGTTTGTATGTACAGTACAGTATATATACTATAACAAAAAAACAGATTGATAACACTTACCTTGAAGTGTGGGTAGCCTTAGCTCTCTCTCTCTCTCTCTCTCTCAAGTGGCCTGGCATTTCTCTCTCTCTAAAATCTTGCACATAGTCTAGTGTGTGTAAATTAAACTGTGTTTATAAAAATAAAATTTATTCTGCAAATCTAACATGACAGGTTAAATGAAAGATATGATGATAGCAAATTATTGAACTACTTCCCAAACACATTAATCTGTCATAAAATGATAGTAAAAGTGTGGGATTAATTCTCATCCCCCATCCAGTCACTGAGTGTTTTTCCATTCTAACTTTTCATGTGGCTTTGTCACCAGTTCACTTCAGTGGCTGCGTTCAAGTGCCTGACTTTGCATGGCTATCTGTGGCTGTCCATGAAACATCTGTATAGAGAGAAATTCTCTCTCATTAATACTAGAGCCAACTTAGCTCACATTCACAACATAGCAACACATAGAAATAAATATTAAGAAAAATGAAGTGATAGTCACCAAAATGTTAAGTGCTGTTTAAGTTTAGCACTCACCATTTACAGCAAGGGAACCTGATCCAAGAGTCCTTTTGAGTCCTTTTTCACTTGGCTCCTCAAAACCAAATGTATGGCTTTTTACAAAAGCTCTCGACCCTTACCCTATGAGCCGTTCAATTCCCGCGGCCGGCTGATGAAGAGTTAGAGGAATGTATTTCTGGTGATAGAAATTCATTTCTCGCTATAATGTGGTTCGGATTCCACAATAAGCTGTAGGTCCCGTTGCTAAGTAACCAATTGGTTCTTAGCCACATAAAATAAGTCTAATCCTTCGGGCCAGCCCTAGGAGAGCTGTTAATCAGCTCAGTGGTCTGGTAAAACTAAGGTATACTTACTTACTTTTCACAACACACAGACGCAAGGACACCTTCTCCCAACAGACTTAAGATTCTGGTTATAACTGGACAAGAGATTCCAGAACATTTGATACAAAATGCTGATGGGCACTTCTGCCCACGGTTGTCTCAAAGTCTTCAAGATGACTTTTGCCCCAGCACCCTGTTACAGATGACTGGGCAGCACTCATTAGACCGGAGTTCGATTCCCCAGCCGGCTGATGAAGAGTTAGAGGAATTTACGTAAAATAAGTCTAATCCTTTGGGCCAGCCCTAGGAGAGCTGTTAACCCTTAAACACCGAGCCTCTATTTACAAAAACGTCTCCCGTATGCCGGCGGCGTTCGGTGAGTTAGCGCTGAAGCGGAAAAAAAGTTTTTTTCAAAAAATCACAGCACGCTTAGTTTTTAAGATTAAGAGTTCATTTTTGGCTCCTTTTTTTTCATTGCCTGAAGTTTAGTATGCAACCATCAGAAATGGAAAAAAATATCATTATCATATATAAATATTGAAATCTATGACAGCGCAAAAAAAATTTTTCATATATAATTTTATACAAATCGCGCTGTGAGCAAAACGGTTAAAGCTAATGGGTTATTTTGTTTTTCTTTGTATTGTACACTAAATTGTGATGATTTTGGTATATAACAAATTGTAAAACGATCAAAGCAACACAGAGAAAATATTATCACAAAATGATGCATGAATTTGTAATGCGCGGATGTAAAAAAATGTTTTTTTCAAAAATTCACCATAAATCGAAATATTGTGCTAGAGACTTCCCGTTTGTTGAAAAATGAAGCTAGTTGATTGAATATTACTAGACTGTAAGTGTTTTAGCTTACAATTGCAGTTTTCGACCATTTCGGTCGAGTTAAAGTTGACTGAAAGTCGAATTTTTTCTATTTATCGTGATTTATATGAAAATATTTCAAAACTGATAAAAGCTACAACCATGAGTTATTTTCTGTTGTATTGTACATGAAATTGCGCACATTTTCATATATAAAACTTTATGTAACAACTAATATAAAACTGTGCAAATATTACGACAACATGACGAAAGAATTTCTGAGATGTTTGGCTGAGTTACCGCGCAGACGTAAGGAAAATGTTTTTTTCAAAAATTCACCATAAATCGAAATATTGTGCTAGAGACTTCCAATTTATTGCAAAATGAAGGTAAATGATTGAGTATTACTAGAATGTAAGAATTTTAGCTTACAATTGCGTTTTTTTACCATTTCGGTCGAGTTAAAGTTGACCAAAGGTTGAAATTTTGGCAGTTATCGTGATTTATGTGAAAATATTTCAAAACTGATAAAAGCTACAACTGTGAGCTATTTTCTGTTGTATTCTACATGAAATTGCGCACATTTTCATATATAAAAGTTTATGTAACGACTAATGTAAACGATGCAAACATTACGACAACGTGACGAAAAGAATTTCTGAGATGTTCGGCCGAGTTACCATGGCGCAGAGACGTAAGGAAAAAGTTTTTTTTTTTTTTTTTTTTTTTTCTCTCTCTCTCTCTCTCTCTCTCTCTCTCTCTCTCTCTCTCTCTCTCTCTCTCTCTCTCTCAGAAATTCACCATAAATCGAAATATTGTGCTAGAGACTTCCAGTTTGTTGCAAAATGAAGGTAAATGATTGAATATTACTAGAATGGAAGAGTTTTACTTACAATTGAGTTTTTTTACCATTTCGGTCGAGTCAAAGTTGACCGAAGGTTGAAATTTTGGCAGTTATCGTGGTTTATATGAAAATATTTCCAAACTGATAAAAGCTACAACCATGGGTTGTATTTTGCTGTATTTTACATGAAATTGCACACATTTTCATATATAAAACTTTATGTAACGGCTAATATAGAACAGTGCAAAAATTACGACAAAATGACGAAAGAATTTCTGAAATTTTCGGCCGAGTTACCGCGCGGGCATAAGAAAAAAGTTTTTTAAAAAATTCACCATAAATCGAAATATTGTGCCAGAGACTTCCAATTTGTTGCAAAATGAAGGTACATGATTGAATATTACTAGAATGTAAGAGTTTTAGCTTACAATTGCGTTTTTCGAGCATTTCGGTCGAGTCAAAGTTGACCGAAGGTTGAAATTTTTTGTCGTCGTCGATGCGTCCACTTGGCACCCAACAGACAATTTTAGTCGACATATGATACGTCCAGTAGGCATTTAAGGGTTAATCAGCTCAGTGGTCTGGTAAAACTAAGGTATACTTAACTTTGGGATTGCAAATACCATCCATCTGTATATTTGCTGATTATCACAAAAACACTACAAGTCACATATTCATGTACTCGTGGAAACATTTGTATTTACAGATATGACTCTACAGTACATATGCTGTACCATATTTGCTGGTTTATAAGACACATCCCTATTTTACAAATATATTTTGTGGACCACAAATACGAAAATCCGCGATATATTTGTACCCCCCTCTAAAAACGCTTATACGTAACTGCCTATTTTAATAGTTCAGACACCAAATACTGTACCCTTTATACCTTAAATTAAAACACTGTTAACTGCCTGTTGTAATATTTCAAACACCAAATCTACCTTAAACTATCATCCTTAAACACTGTAATAGAATTTCAAAGTCATCTTAAATTACCCTTGAAAATATGTTTTACAGATGCGTGTGAAAACTAATGAAATTAAACCTAAGATAGAGAGAGAGAGAACAAAAATACATATGCACATTAAAAATATTTAATACACTATTGACAGTACGTACAGTACACAAAGGTAAATAAAGATTAGTTTACAAAACTAGGTTATAAGAATACACAGTACTATCAGTAAACATTAAACTAAAGTCAGTCATAAACAATAAAAAAATGCGGCGAAGTTTCTTTGGCGCAATTGAGTTTTGTGTACAGCGTATAATGCTGTATGAAACTCACAGCCACGACCAATGAAACTCTCAGCCACGGCCCATGAAACTTTCATCCATGGGCCAGTGGTGGCCTGTGTTGTTGGCATCTATAGCAATGCCAGACACACGATCATGGCTAATTTTAACCTTAAATAAAATAAAAACTACTGAGGCTAGCAATGTTTGGTGATTGGAGGGTGAATGATCAACATAACAATTTGCAGTCCTCTAGCCTTAGTAGTTTTCAAGGTCTGAGGGGAGACAGAAAAGGTGCAGACGGACAGACAAATAACCTTCTTTTCTGTTACAGAAAACTAAAAAAGAGGGAAGACTCCCTCACAAAGTATCAGAGCTGCAAGCCAGTCACCAACTAGCAAAGCTGGTACCCTGCTGTGTGATTGGCTACTCCCAACCCTTCCAGCCAATAGTGTGACATGCTATAAGCCAATCAGCAACCAGGAAAGCTGGTGCCCTGCTGTGTGACTGGCTTCTCCAACCCTTCCAGCCAATAACGTGTCGCCACAGAGCCTACATCAAAGCAGATAAAAAAAAATTGTAACGCGCATATGCACGCATGTGCTCATTTGATGGCTTCGTGGACTTCCAGGAATTTTACTTTCATATCTGCATATTAATAACTTAGTAATTCATATTTCATTAAAGAGAGAGAGAGAGAGAGAGAGAAAGAGAAGGGATGACCTGAGGCATGTTTACATTGGTTAAACAGTTAAAAATGTTGGGACAATCATTTTTTTTATATAACGATGATAATAGATCAGTATAATAATATAGTATACATATATATATATATATATATATATATATATATATATATATATATATATATATATATATATATATATATATATATATACACACACACGAGGGTAAGTCAAAAAGTTCCAGGAAAAATTCAATATAATCTTTATTTAAGGAAGTTCAAAAATCATTTTTCTACATATCTACCATCTAACTCTATACACTTTTCAAGGCGCTGTTTCCTTCTCTGCAACCCTTCTTTGTAGAAATTTGGGGCCTTTCTATTAAACCATGTTGAAACTGCATGTTTAGCAGCATCCAAAGATTCAAACCGGACTCCTCTTAAGTGTTCCTTGAGTTTTGGGAACAGGAAAAAATCTGAAGGAGCAAGATCAGGACTATAAGGAGGATGTGGAAGAGTTTCCCACCTAAATTTCCGTAGGACTTCTCTTGCAACCCTTGATGAATGTGCTGGAGCGTTATCATGATGGAACAAAATTCTGCGGTGCAACTTTCCTCGACGTTTTTTAGCCAATGCAGTCTTCAGTTTTTGCAAAACACCTTTGTAGTAGTTCCTGGTGATTGTTTTTTATCCTTCAAGGAAATCAATCAAAATCACTCCTTTGGAGTCCCAAAACACTGTTGCCATAACCTTCTGGGCAGATCTCGCCACTTTGAACTTCACTGGTGCAGCTGAACCTCTTGGTAACCATTGCTTTGATTGAATTTTACTTTCTGGGTCATATTGATGGATACAAGTTTCATCTCCAGTAACAATCCGGTCAAAAACTCTGATTCATTTGATTCAATCTTCGTTAAAACTGCAAGAGAAAGTTCAGCTCTTTGATGCAGTTGGTCTTCGCAAACGCTTTTGGGACCCAACGTGCTGAAAGTTTACTCAAACCAAGATTTTCATTTAAAATTGAAAATGCGGAACCATGGGAGATCCCAGTTTCATTAGCTATCATATCGATAGTAATCCGACGATCTTCATCCACTAGATTCTGCACCAAAGCCACAATTCTTTCGTTTTTGCAGTCGATGGTCTTCCCTCTCTTGGGTTGTCTTTGAGGTCCTCCCGACCATCCTTAAATCGCTTTATCCAATCATAAACAACTGATTTAGATGGAGAAGAATCTCCATAAACTTGTTGCAAAGCTTCAATAATTTTTCCTGGTTTCCAATCAAGCTTGGTCAGGAACTTGATGTTAGCTCTCATCTCAAAATTTTTATTTTCCATGGGTTCAAGAAGTTACTTTTCTGAAGCAGATGTTAACACCACGATAGCAAGAGGATGACTGAGGTAACAAGTCTATATGGATCACTACATCACAGATAATTGTTTACCAAGTATTTGGGTTGTTTCATTCCTGTGTAAATACATCATTCAACAATTTTTCCTGGAACTTTTTGACTTACCCTCGTATGTATATATATATATATATATATATATATATATATATATATATATATAGTTATATTTATATTGAGGTGTCAAGGAGAACGTCAAAATGCCACACATGATCAGAAATCGTTTTATTGCATAAAACGTTGTTTAATACCTACATTTTCATGTCCCGGTCTGTGTTTGTATGTTTGCCAACTCAAACCCTAGTCATTTTTGCCTAGAACACAAGGGTAAAATTCCAACGCAGCGCGACGTGGTTGTGTCTTGGGTCGCTTTAGTGGGAGGCCGCCGCTACACCACTACTGAGCGGGAGGTGTGAGTTGTGGAGGATTTGTTTTTTATGAATAATATTCTTCCTCTTATTTTTATAATAAGTTGAAATCCTTAACAATCACACTAAACATTATAAATAGTAATTTAAATACAAAGAAGCAATCACTACTAAAGAAAACTGGAAGAAATTTTTTTCAACTGTAGACTATATTTTTCTATTTAGAGAAATTTTTTTAACAAAATTGAAGCTAGAAGTACCCTCTTTACCATTGTCATAATAAATAAAGTAATACTTCATAATTTTGTGATAACTATTAGTGAATAATAAACATTAATTTTTTTTTATAATTTCAATTTCTATTACTATTTAATTATAATTATTTGGACTCATTCTATATCATTGTTAACATTAGAATTTACTTATTATGATTATTATAAAACTTTAAAGTGTCTATTCATTAAAAAATTTCACCAAGCATTCATCTAATTGCAATTTAAAAATCCTTATTCAAAAGTTAATTTTTTATTACAATTTTTAATTGTTATTACTGTAGATGCATATTTGGAGGAATATTTTAATGTACAGAAACTTTAATTTTTTTTTCATAATAAGTAATTTATAACTGGTTACAATTTTATAAATTGAGTTTTATAGAAAATATTTAATAAAGATAAAAAACTGGTAAACAGTTGTTAAAAAACTTATGAAATTTATTAATTTTTATGGCTGCCATAAAGAGGGTACTTCAAGCTTCAATTTGGTATAAAAAAGTTGTCTCTAAGTTAAAAATAAAAGTCTCTACGGTTGAAAAAACTTGAAATGAGTTTTCTGACATTTTTTAATTTATTTTGACATTACACGCATATATACATATATGTACATACATTTATATATATACAGGCAGTTCCCGGGTTACGACGGGTCCGGCTTACGACGTTCCGAGGTTACGACGCTTTTCAAATATATTCATCAGAAATTATTTCCCAGTTTACGATGCATGTTCTGGGGTTATGATGCTTAAAACGCCAATCTGACGGAAGAAATATGGCTACAAAACAGCAGAATAAGCAAAATTTGGAGGTTTTTTTATGAAAAACTCAATAAAAATGCAGTTTACATCATTTTCAATAAACCCAAAGTATTAAAAGTAAGATTTTCTTAGGATTTTTGACAACTTTCGACAACTTTTTGGTGTACGACATGGCATAGAAACGGAACCCCATTGTAGCGACTGCCTGTATATGTATATGTATACAGTATATATATAAATATACTGTACTATGTATATATACAGTATATACAGCATTATATATATAGTGTTGTATGGTAAACCCTCTGTATTTGCATTCTCATGATTCGCGGGTTTCTCTGTATAACATATCTACCCATTATTCGCGGAAAATTTGCCTATTTGCGGTATTTTTCACTGAAAAATATTCACTAATTACTGTATTTTCATATAATTTACATGAATGAATGCACTTTTTGTGATAAACTATTAAAATACTCAGGTACAGGCAGTCCCCAGTCTACAATGGGGTTTCCGTTTTTACTCCGCATCATAAACCGAAAATCATCATAAACTGAAAAATCATAAAAAATCCTAAGAAAATCTTACTTTTAATGCCTTGGGTGTATTGAAAACGATGTAAACTGCATTATTATTGAAGTTTTTCATCAAAAAAACCTCCAAATTTTTATTATTCTGCCGTTTTCGAGCCATATTTCTTCGTCGGATCGGCGTACGAGGCGTCATAACCCTGGAACATGCGTCGTAAACCAGGAAATAATTTCTGATGAATATATTTGAAAAGCATCGTAACGTCGTAAGCTGGACCCACCATAAACCAGGGACTGCCTGTATAAGCATTTTTACAGGGTTTTTGTTGTGTATAAACTATCAAAATCGGCAGTTTTAAGTATTTTTGAGGGTTTTAAGTATTTGCGGATTTTAGCTGTTAGTCGGGGTGTGGTACACATCCCCACGAATACAGGGGTTCACTGTATATATATATATATATATATATATATATATATATATATATATATATATATATATATATATATATATATATATATATATATATATATATATATATATATATATATATATATATATACACACTTACAGTCACACCCTGAACTTATGCGAGATTAGGTTCCAGAACCCCTTGTGCAGGGTGAATTTTTGCTTAAGTTTAGCACGGTCTCTAAAAATGGTGATAAATGTGTATTTCTAAAGTTTAAACACTAAATATGACCCTAATCATGCTCCCAAATTATTAAGTCAACTTTTAAATGAAATTAAACTTATTGTAATTTCATTTAAAAGTTACCTTAATACAGTACCCTTAAAAAAAGAAATAAATGGTTGACATAAAAATTGAGAGTTGGAAGAGAATTTCTGTTTCTCTCCCCTTCCAACCGATCTATTTTCAGAAATCGTCTCAACCTCTTTTTAATAACTTCTTTATTCTGTGTCTCTTTCTGTTTGGTCTGAAATGCTTTTTCACTAATACTTTTTGATTAATACAACCCTTATTTATTATGTCTCTGTTTTAGAACGTATTTGCAACACTAGCGCATTTACACTTCGTAGACGGTACTGGTCAAATTAGATCAATTTAAACTATCTACTGTACAGGTGAAGACGTACAGAGAATTAATAAGTTGTAAAAATGTGTGAACGCTAACTATGAACGAGAGAGAGAGAGAGAGAGAGTTAAGGTTTGTCCTTACCTAAGAGAGTGAAATTATTTATCAATATGTAGACTGAGAGACTAACACACGAGAGAGAAAGTGAGAGAGAGAGAGATATTGTCCTTACTTGAAATATCAAGTTAAATTATTTATGAATTATTACGGAGACAGAGAATAACGAGAGAGAGAGAAAGTTATTCTTACGTTAGATATCAGAAGATGGAAATTCAGTATTAAACTGACTTTTAAATGAAATTAAAGTTACTGTATTTTAATTTAAAAGTTAGCTTAATACATTACCCTTAAAAAAAGAAATAAATGGTTAATGTAAGAATATAGGAGTGTGTGACTCTCTCCCCCATTCCACCGATCTATTTTCAGAAGTCTTCTCAACCTCGTTTTTAAAAACTTCGTTATTCTGTCTCTTTCTCTTTGTTCTGAAATTTTCTTTGTCTCTTATGTTTTAGAATGGTGCATTTACAGTCTGTAAACGGTACAGGTAAAATTAGATCAATTTAAAATTATCTACTGTACAGTTAAAGACATACAGAGAAACAGTACTGTAATACGTAGGTTGGCTAGCTTCAAACGAGAGAGAGAAACACAGTTGTTCTTACTTAAGAGAGTGAAATTTTTTATGAATTATTACAGACACACACACAGAGAGAGAGAGAGAGAGAGAGAGAATTACAAGAAACATTTAACCACTGATCAGCAACACTCCCCTTCATGTCATGTTAAATGACGTGTCAACAGCTTTTGCCTTTGACCTTCTTACAAAAGACAAGGGAAGAATTTGTTTGTTTATAATAATATGAATTTTGTAATTACAGTTTTATTATTATTATTATTACAGGCGGTCCCCGGTTTACGACGGGGGTTCCGTTCTTGCGCCGCGTCGTAACCCGAAAATCGTCGTAAACCAGAAAATCGTCAAAAATCATAAGAAAACCTTACTTTTAATGCTCTGGGTGCATTGAAAACGACGTAAACTGCATTATTATTGAGTTTTACATCAAAAAACCTTCAAATTATGATTATTCTGCCGTTTTGGGGCTAAATTTCTTCCGTCGGATCGGCGTTAACGCGTCGTAACCCCGAACATGCGTCGTAAGCGGGAAATAATTTCTGATGAATATATTTGAAAAGCGTCGTAACCTCGAATGTCGTGGCGGAACCGTCGTAAACCCGGGGACTGCCTGTATTATTATTATTATTATTATTTCAAATAATATTTGAAAATAAGTACTTATTATTAGGTAAAAAGTTTATTTATCATACAGATAAACATAACTGTATACATGTACCATAAAAATTCTCTCATCTCACTGAAAGAGAGAGAGAGAGAGAGAAATTATTACTTTTAATAATATTTAATGTTATTTAATTTACACATAAAAGCTTGAAAATTTATAAATTACTTAAAAAATTAAACAAACACTTTTGCAGGGTTTCTCAGTGTTTGCAAATGTTTGCGTGTCTGAAAAACTTGTGTATGACCATTAGTTAGATTCCAATGAAAAATTTGTGTGTGTGAATTTGTGCAACTCAAATTGTGCAAGTTCAGGGTATTTCTCTCTCACTCTCTCTATATATAATATATATATATATACAGGTATTCCCCTACTTACGATGGGGTTAGGTTCCAAAAAACCCATCGTTTGTTGAAAAAATCGTAACTCGAACATGGCCTAGCCTACACTAGGGTAATCAGTACCATCTATACATATATGGTAGCCTTGCCTACACTACACAGTATACTTTATACGTATATGGTATAGTAATTATTAGTGTCAGCTAATTCTGCAGGTTCAATGCTGACTGACATGATAAGTCAGTATAAAGAGAAATTGAATAACAAACAAGGCCTGGCCTGCACTTTCGTATATCATATACGGTAGCCTAGCCTACATTATACTGTATTCTATTTTCACATAACACCGCCGTATTACACAAACATCAAAATAACGAATGTGCATCTTTTCCATGGATCTTTTAAAAAGTTATGCTTTACTACACTGTATCCAATCGTAAATATTCTTATATTGCTTTTGCATTATAAATTCCGATCATAGCGATCAAATGTTTTGGTTTCGGAATCGATCACGCGGTCTTTATTTCGATGCATTTAACTCGGTTCAGAGGGCATTTCTTGCCTCTAGTTAGCGTAAATGAATCTCTAGATACTTTATTTATAAGGAACATATGTATTTTTCGTTATACGAAGTGTTTTTATGCCGAAATATAACTTAAATATGTCTCGTTGTGAAATTATTTTAGCCATTTTTTTCGTTAGTAGATGACGTTGGCGGCTGGCCGTTTGTTTTGTGTAAAAAAAAAAAAATCAAGATTCCGTTCGCTATTTTCTCTTGATTTCATCATCATACTATGAGCTTTTCGTATGTATCTTTTATCGGCGTGAAAACAGCAGTAATATGTGTTCTTTCATGTCCAGTAGTTTTGATTAAAATACTTTCCAATTTTATTTGCGGTCGAGTTTCATCCATGTTGCCAATGTACGATAATTTATAGTCATTAGCAGCTTGAACATTCTTTTCTCAGCGTCAGCTTCAACTTGCAGCTTAAATTCACTGCAGCAGTATATTTCCTTGCCGATCTTTTCTCCAAAGCGGATAAGGGTAGTGTAAAACATATCAGTACTTAACGTCATTTTTAACATAACTACGATAATTGTTTAACCGTCATTTATGGTTGAAATACAAGCAAAACAGTTGTTATCCGATTCAGTTATTAGCAAAACAACAGTCTCGTTCAGTTGTTTATGGCTGTACGCATTTTCACAAGAGTATAAGGTTACTAACAATGCTTTTATTATTCACTTACTTTTTTAACTAGAAGATGGAATAAAGAGATGGAGAAAAAGAAGTTGGTCTATTGTAAGTTGGTCTCTCTTGCTGCCTGATTCTACGGCAATTGTAGTGTACGCTGTTGCCTGTGCCTGCTCGAAATTTAAAAATATTTTCTAAGTATTGTCGTACCGGTATTAATTGCTAACCCCATCGCAAGCTCGAATTATCGTAAGACGAATTATCGTCACTCATGCACTACCTGTATTTACAAACGCACAAAAATTGCAAACGAACACTGACCTATTCTAACTTCCGACACAGCGAGAGCAAGTGAGGTAAGCTCAATGAATTAATGTACAGTACCTATTCCAGCCTCTCGGCCAACGTGATCGCATAATCGTGACGCTGCCCGATTGTGCGTTGTTGCCTCGCGCCAGTCGCCAGCGAAATTTAAAAATACGTATTTTCAAAATATTGTCGTATTTTTAATTGCTAATCCCATCGTAAAAAGCGAATTATCGTAAGTCGAATTATCGTGAACTCGAGCACTACCTATATATATATACTATATATATATATATATATATATATATATATATATATATATATATATATATATATATATATATATACACATGTAATTGTAATAACCACAATGCCCTCTTTAACTTTCTCGAATTCTTCGCGCTTTATTCGGATAAACACTTTGACTACACAGCCTTGGGTCCATGTGCAAAAATATGAAGAAATTCTGATTTCGGTAGTGGGAAATGAACCGGGGCCCCTAATCGAACAAGGTACCATTGTCAGGTCGACAATGGTACTGCATTCTGATTAGGGGACCCAGGTTCGTTTCCTGCTACCGACACCAGAATTTCTTCATATTTCTTGCACTTGGATCTTAAGGCTTTGTAGTGATAAGCATATCTAAAAAAGCGCAAAGAATTCGAGAAAGTTAAGAGGTCATTGTGGCTATGACAGTTACATATATGTATCTGGTAAAAAGTGACCAGAAGATTAAGATTATATATAATATATATATATATATATAATGTACAATCACTCAAAAAAGTTTTGCAACATACTTCAAAACTTTTCGGACAACAGCTTATAATAGCGACATCTGGTGCTATTTGGCAACTCAGTCGTAAGCGCGTGAAACAACTGAACACTATAGTGGTGGGTCTGAGAAATTACCTGCAGTTTCCCTTAAACAGGGCTTTTTCTGATACTGCTTACTGTTGTCATACTTTACTTAATAAAAGAATGTTACTATAATACTTCAGAGGTCATCACTGTTCTTATATTTTAATATTTTCATCTCCAACTGCCATCGCTATCGTTGTTTTATCTCCCTCATATGTGTGAACTTTGTAGACATAGGCCTACGACTTTTATAAGTTGAACTATCGTCTTATTAACATCAACAAATACGACTTTTGTAAAGATTTGCTTGCACATTATTATTAATCAAATTTTTGAATGACTAATCCTATGTATATTGTGAACTAGTGAAACTTAATATAAAATATACTGAACTAGACTAACAGATTTCACGTCTGTTTTTGTAATACATAGAATATAATCACGCACACACACACACACACATATATGTATATATAAGTGCATTAGAGGAGCCGTGAACATATGGTACCATCAGGAGGGAATGGGTCATTTCAGCGCCACCGTTTCAGCGCCGCCGTTTCAGCGCCAGAAAGTTCAGCGCTAAATAAATTTCAGCGCCAGACGATTCAGCACCGCAAATCATTTCTATGCTTTGTGTGTGTGTGTGTGTGTGTGTTTCACATTCAGGTTGTCTTTTTCCGTGTTAATTGCTTCATCGATATTCCTACTGTATAATTATTGAAAAATTAACTTATACACTTGATGGTTGTTTATGGTAAGATATTTGTAAAATTGTTCGTTTTTCTTTTATAGTTGTTTCGTCATTTCTACTACTGTATAATTGCAGAGAAACTAGCTCATTCACTTGATGGTTGTTTATGGTAAGATATTTAAGATTATTTGTTTTTCTTTTATAGTTGTTTCGTCATTTCTACTACTGTATAATTGCAGAGAAACTAGCTCATTCACTTGATGGTTGTTTATGGTAATATATTTGTAAGATTTCTTTTTTCTCAAGCATAAAATCTTTTTATTTTGAATTGTTAGTTTGTGTTTAGATTTTGGAACAACAACACTTTGAGTTTTTTCTTGGAAACCATGGCTGATTCCGTAAAAAGTAAGAGAGGCAGAGAAAAGTTTTGTCATGAAGGCTATATTTATCGTTTCGACAAACACAGCAAAACACAAGATCTTGTTAAGTTTTGGCGATGCCATGAAGATGGTAGATGCAAAGCTCGTATTCACACGTTAGAGAGTGAGGTGATCAAAAAGATTAACGGACATACTCATCCTCCTTCAGCAGTTGCCATCGAAGTAGAAAATGTCTTGACCGATGCCAGAGACCGAGCTGAAATGACTTGTGAGTTGCCAAGTACAATTATAAATAAGTGCATCGAGAAAATGTCTGTTGCAGGTATGGCACAGTTACCAAACAGGCACGCAATGCGAAGAATTATTCGTAGGAAACGTAACGCAGTTAACCAAGTCCCTGAAAACCCAAGGTCCATTGAAGAGCTTCAGTTACCAGAAAAGTATGTGATGTATAATCCTACCCCAGACACTAGTGAAAATTTTTGTTTAATGGATAGAGGGACAGGCAGCGAACAAATTATTATATTTGGAAGAGAAAGTTGGTTGGAGCACATTGCAAATTCTACGATTTGGTATGCTGATGGAACATTTGCTGTAGCACCGCAGCTATTTTATCAAGTGTACATTATTCTGGTTAAAAAAAATAATGGAGTACACCCTGTATTGTATGCGCTTTTACAAAACAAGCAGTATGCAACATATGTGAGGTTGTTTGAGATGATAAAGGAGATGAGCACAAATGCACGACCCGACGTAATCAATTGTGATTTTGAGCGAGCTGCTTTTACTGCAATGAAAGACACCTTCCCCAGTGTTGAAATCAGAGGCTGTCTATTTCATCTGTCTCAAAATCTATTAAAGCAGCTAAGTGGGTATGGTCTCATGAAGTTATACAACACTAATCCCGACTTTGCATTACATGCGAAAATGATAACTGCTTTATGCTTTGTGCCATTTGCTGATCTAGACACTCACATAGATTCATTGGCAGGTAATTTACCGGAGGAATTAATTCCAGTTTTAAACTGGTTTGAAGACAACTATGTAGGCCGTCCAAACCGGCGTGGACCAGGCAGACGAAGTCCCCTATTTCCAACGGAGATGTGGAATATGCATCAAAGAACATTAAATGGGCACGACAGGACAAATAACTATGCTGAGGCGGCTAACAGGAGATTGAAAAGTGAACTCGGAATGTTACACCCGACTATTTGGAAATTCATCGATGTCCTCAGGCAGGTTCAAAAGGGAAGGGACGAGTACTTTGAGAAACTTGCATGTGGCCATGAACCACAGTTGAAACTACGTAAATACAGAAAAGCAGATGAGAGAATTCTAAAGATTGTTTCTGAATATGGCACAAAAAATGAAATAGAGTACCTTCGTTCAATAGGACACAATTTAATTAATTAAATGAGTTGTTTCTTATATATAATTCTTTTCTAAAATATAAATAAATGATTTTTTTGGCTTTATTCTTTTCCTACATGTTTTATAAAGGTTTTAAAACTAATCAAATGATTTAAAAGAAACAAAATTATATTTCAGTGTCTAGATATATGAGACAGTCTCTTTCCGGCGCTGAAAACGTCTGGCGCCAAAATATTTAGCACTGAACTTTCTGGTGCTGAAACGGCGGCGCTGAATAGTGCTGTACCCACCATCAGGAACCTCGTCCCGACACCTTTGATGACATCAAACTTTTCTACCAAGGAAAATTCCATAAAGAATATAAAGAAGATGAACGTGCCCTCAGGACTGTCATTGAAGGTAACATCAGCCTGATAAGAAGATTAAACTCATCATATTCTACAAGAATAAGAAAAGCAGTAGTCTGGTGATGAGAAATAACCTGGCCCCCCCTCAAGCAGGATCCCTTGAAGAAAACCAAAGTAGTCTACTGATACAAATGCCCCGTCCGAGAGTGCCTCAGCTCTTACATCAGCATGACTACCATGTGCTTCTCCAAGAGGATCTCCTGCCATGCCCAGGAGGGTGCAATATTTAATGACGCCAGGACTGCCCATAATCTGAGAATAAAAAGGAATGACATTATCCCCTAATATAAAGATAATAGTTCAAGCAACCGACCATCACCGACGCCTCCTGGAAGCCTTACACATCGGGAGAGAAAAACTGAGTCTCAATACCACACAGGAGACTTTCCTTCTCCCGTCATCAGCGCGAAGGGTGGCGGCACCTACTGACCCCGGAGGATGAACCAATCAGGAACGTCCATCCGCGGGTAGCAAGCAACCCTATGAATAATACACACACTAACGTGCACTCCAGCCCACTCATGCAAGAGCGCACACAACCATCACTGCATAACGCCTTAGGCAGCCAATGAAAAATCGACCTGATCTGAGGACCCCCTATATACACCGCCACGAGTGCCCTCTTTCTCCAGACTCATCCCAGCGTCTAGAAGATGACCATCGAGCTGGTTGAAACATATCAACAGAAAGAATACTAAAAATACCAGATAGACGTCAGAAAAAGAAAAAAGAAATACCACCAAAAATACCATTAGGAAAATCTATGGATCTACATCCCAGGTTTTAGTAACCTGATGTATGCTTAAAAATAAAGAATTTCTGCTGTAAGAAATACGCTGTGTCATCCATCAAAATATGAACATTGAACAATTATTGACGAATATTGATGTGCAGAAAAAATGAATTATTAGAAGAATTGAGAAAACTCAGTATAAAATCAATTTACAAAATGCAGCCATTTTATTCAACAAAACTTGTCACAAAGAGGGTCTTCTTCCTTCATATTATTATTAATATTATTATTCGGCAGATGAAGCCTATTCATATGGAACGAGCCGACAGGGACCATTGACTTGAAATTCAAGCTTCCAAAGAATATGGTGTTCATTAGCAAGAAGCGAGAGGAAGTAAACGGAAATACAGAAAGAAGAGATATCACTTATTAAAAAAGAAAAAAATAATAAATAGATAAAAATGTATTAAAATGCAAGAAGGATAGTATTAGGGTAGTAATGCATTGCATTTTCACTTGAACTTATAAAAGTTCCAACTGCACTACATCCTCTGGGAGGCTGTTCCACAGTCCAGCAGTGTGGCGAATAAAGGACCTCTGGAACTGAGAAGTTCGACAGCAAGGCACATTTACTGCACATTGGTGCTGCTGTTCAGCAAATCTGGTTGCTCTCAGCAGATAAAGGCAATCATGGATCAGTTGTGAATGTGAAAGATCTCTGTCGAAATACAACTTATGAAAAAGTGACAAACGAAACCATTCATCAGTGGTCCAAGTCGTCAATGCTGCTATTAGGAAACAGAAACCTACCACTACAAACCACTCTGTCTAAAAGAGATAAATCTCTGGCAGAGGCAGACATCCACACCGGAGAACAGTATTCCAGTAAAGGAAGTACAAATGACCTAAAACAGGTTGCATTGATTGTATCACTTATAAATACATATATGAGGCCTTACGAACAATACCTAACTTTTGTACAGCATTTGCTGAAACTTTCATTGGATGTTTCTCAAAAGTTAGATGTGGGTCAAAAGTTATACCTATGATAGTTAAAGCTTCACTCATTCAGCAAAGTTCCATTAACCTGAAGGGGAGGATGGGGTGGGAAATTTGTATGAGATCTGCTAATCAATATTATTTTAGTTTTGCTGGAGTTCAGCCTCATACCCTACTGACTGCACCATTCCCTGATCTGGTCCATGTCCTGATTGAGGCTGAGGGCAGCTTCATTTCTCATAACTGAACAATCTTGTTTTCCAGGCCAACAACCATATCACTTGTATATACTAAAAATAACAGTGGACCAAGAACACTGCCCTGTGGAACTCCAGACACAATAGGTCTTGGTTCACTAAAGATTCCATCAACAGCAACTTGCTGCTGCCTACCTGTGAGGAAATCTTGAAGTAGCCCTAAAACACATCCGCTCACTCCAAGATTCTGAAGTTTATAAATAAGTGCCTTGTGATTTACTAAATCAAAAGCAGCACTAAAATCTATTTTAATTACCCTGCACTCAAAACCCTTATCAAGGTTCCCTTGCAAATGACAACTCCAAACCCCATACACTAAAAAAATGGGAGTCTTGGTCTTTTCCTCTCTGTGAAGAACTAGAGTTCTTGCTTTAAGAACACAGGGAGAAGTGGGGATACTGAGCCATTGCATTCTCCTTGAATGGGCCTAGAGGAGAGAAATCAGTATTCCAGGTGGGAATGCATGTTGTGAGAGAAGAAAAATGCTTTGCAATATCTCTGTTAATCAGGGTTGTGAAGAGCCACCTGGACTCTCCCACTGATTACCCAGGAACCTGGGAAATCATAAGGGAAGCACAGGGCAGGGGAGGAAAGTCTGATTTTTTGTGGATAAAGCCACTAAACCAGACCAGAGTTCTTCCTCAATTAGGTAGAGATCATTCTTGGTCTTCTGCAAAATTCTCTGTCCTCTCCATAAAGGAAAGTGAAGTATGGAGGGGAAGCTAGAAGAATCTGCTAAGTAGAATACCAAAAGTACACCTGCACAGGAAATTTATGTATTCTCCAAGGATACAAGAATAAGGCCATTGGCGGCACTAAGAAGGAAGAGCTGTAAGCTCATTCTTCTGAGAAAGAAGGGGAACAGTGAACAAACGAACAAATCTGACGATAAAATTTTATGCTCTAAGTCATCTGATTTTGAACAACAACCTACTTTGGTACAGCGATGTGGATCACTGTACTCAGAGTAGTTGGTGATGGAGTTGAGGTGTAACTATCAAAGAATTGTGCCATAAGAGAACTCAAACTCCAGCAGAAATAGAACCCTTAGATTAAGTAGAGGAAATCGTATCTCTTAATTAGGGTAATGAACAGATTTGGGACTACTGTAACCAAAAATCATTCCCACTGAATGACCAACTCTAATTAAGGTCCTTCCCTGGGATGAATCTTGGACTGAGATCAATTGGAAGAAGAGAGAACAATATCACCTCACACTTTATTTAACTCTCTTCAGTAGGATAATATGAAAGCAAGCTGATGAACAACCCACCACATGTCTTGAGAATTCTCTACTCATGCCCTAATAGTCTTGTAACTAATCTTAACCCTTACAGGCTGGGCTGAATATACATTAACAATATCCCAAGACCAGGTAAACTTTAAGGTCAGCCAATTAAAAAACAGCACCACTGGATCGAGGATGATATGCAGATGAATGTGGTATAAAAAAACTTTTAAAAATTTGTTGTACTTTCCACAAGAAGTTGAAAATGAATATTCCTAACCCTGTGCTTGGCCTCTTTTCTGTGACACTAACAAAACGTTGCTAATTTTAGCGACGTATACATGTCCTTTTTATTTTGTAAAATTACAATTATAGAAAACATATAATAACAGATAAGACCTAAAGTCAGCAACAATTCCTGAGTTTATTTATGGTAAAATATTTACGAGATGTACTGGGATGGGGAGATATAGCACCTTTTAGTGAGTTATAAATGTCCTTTCTAATATTTTTTTTGTACTTTGCAAAATTACAATTACAGCAGACATGCTATAATAAAAGATAAAAACTAAAACCAATAGCAATCCTTAAGTATATTTATGGGCAAATATATACAAGATGTACTGGGACAGGGAGATGTAGTACATTCCCCATGAAATTTCAAGTCACACTAATCTCCCTGTATCCTGATCTGAGGTGTGTTTGTTACCATATAGTTATTATGGCCCATTCAAGTGATATGAATGTTTTCTTGCAAAATTCATTCAAATATTATGGTACAAAATAACAGTAATCACATGAACTAAACTGCAAAGTTTCATACGCAATTATTGGGGATCAAAAGAGTCCTGTCTCCCATTAAGGGTTAAGCTCTGTTTTAGGTGGCCTTGGATTTGTGGCATTCCTGTTGGACTGCTCAGAAGTTTCTCAGTCTTTTAATCACTTGCTGTGAATGATCCGGTTTTCTTGCTCTTGAATACCAGAGGTCTTCCCCATGGAATCAATTTTTCATTCTAGGCTTTGGGCACTTTAGAAGAGTATCTGTGCAATGCCTCCCATTATCATTAGTCTTCCTAAACTCTGCTGTCTCATACCTTCTTAGGCTAGTTACAAGACTGAAAATGGTTTTTTCTTCATTTTTCTACATAATACTGTATATGATTTCATTCTAACTTAAACTACAGTAATTTAGCACCAAAGAATATAATAAATGTATTTTCTTTTATACACTCTTGATGAAATTTTTTACAATGGTCATACCTCTTCCCCAGAACCAGTTTCATGAGTTACACTTTTCCTTCCCTAAATCCCCTGGATATCACTCAGCCAATCCATGCTGACCAGTGTTTATCAATATTTGCTCCGACTCAAGATGATATACACTGAAGGGGGCATAACCCTTTGCATTGGAACAAAGATATTAGAACTTACAAGCAGGGATGTATGCGTAGTTCCCATTAAACAATTGAAAGCAACACATTTAAACTCTGCAAGGGCAATTTATATAAATGATCAAAAGATTAATTTTTACTTACATTCCATCTGACAGAAGGGACAGAAGTATTTTAAAGCCAAAGAATCTAGTATTGTTACAAAAATACCCCTACTCCTTCATTTGCCAGAACAGGTTTGTTCTTTGTAAGTAAACATATTTTATACTACTTAATTTCAGCTCATACTAATCAGGCAGACAGTGTGCAAGACAAGACAGTAGAGAATTTGTTTCATGCCAAATCTGACGAATGTAAACTCAGACAAAACTGTGAATGTTGACAGATTTTGCTAAACTGTTTAACATTATTATGATTATATATATAATGATAATAAAGTAACTACATACAACAGTTATGTATATTTTGATAGTGTTTTGCATACAGTAGTTGCTTTTTTTAGACATGAAGTGAATAAATTAAAACAGGATCCTACCTAACTGAATAATTAACTTTTTTATGGAATAAATATGTTAAAAGACAGTTTAGATCTTTATGAGAAATCATTTTACATAATAACTTGCAACTTATGACTTTATATGCCTTGTACATTGAACTTTAGTTCTAATGTGCATTCTTTTACAGTTGTGTGTTGCTTTAGTGCTGAAAACACTCCTGGCACTTTGGGCATCTGGGTCTCTCCGTCCACTTGTTCTACGTCTAGTATATGATCTGTGGACTGTTGAACCAAGAACTTACACCTATCTTTCTCAGCTGATCCATGACAAGTCCATTAATAGCAATGAGATTCAAATTGCACGTGCTTATGTAATTGCAAGTGTTTGCAAGTCAAAGTAAGTAGCATGCTGTGATACTAGGAATGTCTGAATATAAGAAGCTAATAATTTATTGAACTGATTTTAGAGAAAATTTTACTGTTGTAGAATGTATTCTTCGAAGTTACCAAATCACTTACTTTGCAGATACACCAAGTAGTGGATAATTTGCTTGTGCTAAATAGTATTATAATTGAGATCAGTGTTAAAGTGTTGTTATCAATAGTTAGAATTTCCATCCTTTTCCACTTGTCTGTATAGTATATCATCTGCCAAAATTTTTCTGGACCTTATTGTTTCAGAGTGTGCATATATTTTTATAGTCTTCATGCTGAAAAGTAGTAAAATATTTAGAAAATATCTCAAGGTATATTTTAGTTAAATATAATTAAAATCTTTTAGTGAACTGGAACTTTTGTAATTCAAATGACAACTGAATGTCAGAGAAAACTTCTTTGCTGAACATCTAATTTCTAAAAACAAGTTTGTTCCGACATGATATACAAACCGTCAGTCCTTTACATCAGGAATTACTTTTAGCGTAGGCTGGAAACGGCCGTTGAACTCTCGAACAAGGTGGTTAGGCAGTTAACTACCGTCCGGGAGGCAGGAGTACCGCCCGGATGTAAACATTGTAAACATTATAATTTGCTTTCCACTGTCGTAGACTGCAGCTGTTGTTTTCTCGCTCTCTGCCTGACTGCTTTTGAGCTTTTCCTGGTGGGAACTTCTACTTCCCTTTCTCTTTTTTATTATGAGTGTGGATAAGTCCTTTAAGCCCTTCTGGAATCGTCCAAGGGTCACACGCCCCCAACGACTCATTTGGTGGCTGATCCGTTGGGATCGTTTCTTCCTCCCGGCAAGCTTCCCCTTCTTGCTGCCTCTACCTTGGGTGAGGACTCCCCTTCCCCTTCCTCATTCGTTTCATTGGGTGTGGAAGGCTGCGGGGGAGAGGTTGCTCGGGACATCCTCTCTGGGGCCTCTCCTCACTCCGGGGGCGAATTTTTCCCCCCTGGAGCAAGTAGAGGCTTCCCTTTTTGACCAGACTCTGTTCTCAGGTTTAGGGGTGGAAGTGTCCTCTATTGGCCAGGTAACTGATCTCACCTTTGCCTGGCTGCACCTGGGTCTGCCTGGCATTCCGTCACTGGAGGGCCTGGTGTCCCATTTGTTTGGCGCTCTGGTGACGACCCACACAGCCACTGCTTCCACCACCACAACTGTCACCATGTCGTCCTTCGGTAAGCTGCCTGTGACGGTGGCCTCGCACCTGGACACTCAGGTGTCCGCTGCTCCTACTACATACCACTCCGTGCCACTGCCTCCAGGGTTGCTGGCCCCTTGCACATGGTGACTTCATCGGTGCCCTATATTTCGATGCCTGCTCGTGTTGCTGAGCCACGCTCATTCATGAAATACGGTTCAGGCTCCTCACTTCCCTGACACTTGGCTCGGCCTGGCTTCCCATGCGCCACCAGTGCCTCCGACCCTGGCTTTGTCTCCTGACTGTCCTGGCTCCCGTGCTGCTGTACCTGCCCCGATAGCTGCTGGCCCAAGCACCATCTCCACTACCCCGGGTTTCACCTGCCTCTGTGGCCCCCCTGGTTGCTCCTTTGCATTCTGCTGCTCCTCTGTGGATGGGGGACCTGACTGCTATCCTGAGGAAGATGGCGAAGAAGTTGAAGAAGAAATCGAGGAAGGTGTCGTCGTCTTTGTCTTCGTCTTCGTCGTCATCTGCTACCTCTTCTTCCTCTTCTCCTTCCGAGGCTCGCCAGCCAAGGAAGAAGAAGCCTGCCTCTCTCCCCCCAAAAGTCTCACACCGAGACCTCTAAGGGACTGCCTCCTTCCACAGGGAAGGCAGTGGGATCTCTCGTTGGCTCTTCCCGATCCACGGATTAGGGAACCATTGCATTGACCCCTGGGTCAGTCATATTGGGAGCCGAGGGTGTGCAGACCACTGTTTGCATCCCCCGCTGCACCGAAGAAGCCTGCTTCTAAGGCCAGCGGGACCGTGTCGGGCACTCACTCGCGAGTCGCTCAGAGTACCTACCGGGTCTCTAAGGAGACCCGAGTATCCCGGTCTGGTACGGAAGAAACCTCCCTCCGTACGGACTCAGGCGTGGGACGGGAGAAAGAGTCTGGGCATGCAGGTGCTCTGACTCTTCCTGTTGGTACTTCTTCTAGTACCAAGCCAGGTTCCCAGGATGGTGCACCAGTCCCTCGGGTCTGGACACCTGGGTAGGCAGAGAAGAGGTCCCCCGCTCAGTCTCCTCAAGAGGTTTCAGCCTCAAAGAAGACTGGGGCGTGCCCAGAGGACAGCGTACGTTCGCGCCAGCCAGCCGCGCGCTCGACTCCTCCCAGTACCCGGCCACGTTCGCGCCACCAGCCTGGCTCGGAGGAGCTGAGTGTGCGGCTCAACTCGTGTGAGCTGCTCCACTCTCTCCTCAGGAGACCGCTTTGCCCAGGTGAAAGCACTCTCCTTGACCTGGGTTGCCGTCACCACCGCATGCGTTGGTGACCGCTCCCGACTCGCTGCTCCTGTTGTCTGCTTAAGGGGCACTTGGTCTTCAGATATCAAGGAATGATCAAAATTGATTTCTTGAGTTTTGGAATGTTTGATGTCTAAAAAAACAGATCCTGAAGTGTTATTGTTAAAAAAATTTTAAATGGCTTTACTGTTCATCACTTTTATTGCCATGTGAGCAACAAATTCTTGCAAAACTTGTAAAGAATTTTCTAATCCTGTTCAGTTCAAAATAATTGATATACTTACATTACCCGCTAGAATATCTCCATTTTCTTGAGTGACAGCAATGAGGAAAACATGAGAGCAGAGTAACTCGCTCAGATTTTTTCTTTCCTCTCAGCACTCATCAAAATGGCACTGCACATGTACTGTGCCAAACAATTTACATAAAATTTTTTGTATTTATTTTTTCACTTTTGTATTTCTTTATTTCTTGACATATTTTTACTGTAAAATAACCACGGTAAGTAAATCAACATGCTAATATACAGATATACAGACATATGCAAATGAACAACAATCTTCCTCATCACCTTTCACATTTATGAAGTTTATGTTATCATAAGTGAAGTCATTTACAAGTCAATTTATTTTTCAAATGGTAACAATAGAATGAATATTATGTTTTATTTCCTCAGGATACCTTTACAGGGTGTCTATTCATGAATAAAAAAAATATCTTAAGTATATGGCAACATTTCCTTTGGGCACGTCACGTAGTGACACAGTATACTTCGTGAAACATGTCACACCTGGCTCTTTAGTGTACTTCTGAGTACAATTTTTTTGGTCATAATAGAAGCAAAGAAGAGATACTCTATATTATGAGAGAAATACACAAAAACTGTATGCACTATGAGAATTGAAAAGACAAAAAAAATCGGGAAGTCTCCATTGGAGACATGTCATGAATGTCAATCACCCAAGAGGAAACCAAGCGGGAAATACATTTCTTTTCATCCAATTATTTTGTGAATTTCATGGGATGTTTCGTATATGAATAAATACATTTACTGTACTGCAAAATTCAGCTCTCTACTATCAGAGTTTCATAGTTTTTGCAAAATAAGCAGTATTTTTTTTTGCTGTTTTCTCAAAACTTATATTTCCAAAAAGTGAATGAACATACCTCAAAGAAGACTGAACAGAATTCAGTGAAACTTTCACAGAATTTAGAATAAATATATAGCTTGGGTCTCATGTAAGGAAACTGTTTTTGAATCTAACTTTTTTTTTTATGTATACAGTAGTAACCTCACTTTTACATGCTTCACTTTTCCACGTTTCATTTTGTTGAAGATTTTTGTAAAACATATCTTTCACTTTTCTGTGGAAACTTTCACCAATTTGCAGATTTTTGTATGGACCGTATCCCTAACATTATCACCAGTTTGCTTTTTTTTTCTCAGAGCAACACCGTGTATTCACTAATTACTGTATTTTTTATAGTGTAGTCTCTTGCTTCATCCTCAAGGAGTTACCCCTTAATGATCTGCCAGAGTGCCATAGTGACTAGACTAATATCAAAGAAATATCTTTTAGCCTGGTCTTGTAGCTGGGTATTGTGTCATAATGATAAACATTATAACACGTGATGGAATACAATGGACTCGAAGATAAGAGGGCATTTTCCCTTATCTTCAGCCAAGCTGAACACAGTTTTCCAATGGCAAAATGTGTAAGGAGGAGAAGTGACTATTGCGCATGCGCTTCTGCCATCTTGTTTACGACTGGGCTGGTAAAAGACCAGGAGCCATTATCTCCCTGGTCAGCGTTAAGTGCGTACGTAAAACCAGTACTCCATGCTAAGAAGCTCTCTGGTTCTCTGTTTTTTCATCAGCAAGGATCATGGAAACATCTAAATTTGAAAGTTAAGTGCTTATTTTTAAGCTCCAGTTAAAAATTGTTAGTTTAAACTGTGGAGTAGGTATTGAATTCTGCATGAAAGCCAGAAACTGGCGTTTGTTTTTGCGAACATATGGTCAGTGCTTTCTCATGATCTCTACTGTTTGTGAAAAGTGCAAATTGTTTGAAGAATTTGTCATTCTATTTAGAAGATTTAACTAAGAAATCTTCCACAAATTATTATTATTAACCCTTAAACGCCGAGCCTCTATTTACAAAAGTGTCTGCCGTATGCCGGCGGCGTTCGGGAGTTAGCACCGAAGCGGAAAAAAACTTTTTTTCAAAAAATCACAGCACGCTTAGTTTTTAAGATTAAGAGTTCATTTTTGGCTCCTTTTTTTGTCATTGCCTGAAGTTTAGTATGCAACCATCAGGAATGAAAAAAATATCATTATCATATATAAATATTGAAATATATGACAGCGAGAAAAAAAATTTTCATGTATAATTGTATACAAATCGCGCTGTGAGCAAAACGGTTAAAGCTAATGAGTTATCTTTTTTTTTTCGTATTGTACACTAAATTGCAATGATTTTGGTATATAACAAATTTTAAAACGATCAAAGCAACACAGAGAAAATATTATCACAAAATGATGCATGAATTCGGAACGCGTGGACGTAAAAAAAAAAGTTAAATATTGTGCTAGAGACTTCCCGTTTGTTGCAAAATGAAGGTAATTGATTGAATATTACTAGACTGTAAGTGTTTTAGCTTACAATTGCAGTTTTCGACCATTTCGGTCGAGTTAAATTTGACCGAATGTAGAATTTTTTCTATTTATCGTGATTTATATGAAAATATTTCCAAACTGATAAAAGCTACAACCATGATTTATTTTTTGTTGTATTCTACATGAAATTGCACACATTTTCATATATAAAACTTTATGTAACGACTAATATGAAACGGTGCAAACATTACGACATAGAGACGAAAGAATTTCTGAGATGTTCGGCCGAGTTACCGCACGGACATAAGGAAAAAGTTTTTTTCAAAATTTCACCATAAATTGGAATATTGTGCTAGAGACTTCCCATTTGTTGCAGAATGAAGGTAAATGATTGAATATTACTAGAATGTAAGAGTTTTAGCTTACAATTGCATTTTTCTACCATTTTGGTCGAGCCAAAGTTGACCAAAGGTTGAAATTTTGGCACATCGTGATTTATATGAAAATACTTCAAAACTGATAAAAGCTACAACCATGAGTTATTTTTTGTATTCTACATGAAATTGCGCACATTTTCATATATAAAACTTTATGTAACGACTAATATAAAACGGTGCAAACATTACGACAAAGTGACAAAAGAATTTCCAAGATGTTCGGCCGAGTTACCACGCGCGGACGTAAGGGAAAAGTTTTTTCAAAAATTCACCATAAATCGAAATATTGTGGTAGAGACTTCCAATTTGTTGCAAAATGAAGGTACGTGATTGAATATTACTAGAATGTAAGAGTTTTAGCTGACAATTACGTTTTTTTACCATTTCAGTCGAGTCAAAGTTGACCGAAGGTTGAAATTTTGTCACTTATCGTGATTTACAGTATATGGAAATATTTCCAAACTAATAAAAGCTACAACCATGGTTTTTTTTTTTGTATTTTACATGAAATTGCGCACATTTTCATATATAAAACTTTATGTAACGACTAATATAAAACGGTGCAAACGTTACGACAAAATGACGAAAGAATTTCTGAAATTTTCGCAGAGTTACAGCGGACATAAGGAAAAGTTTTTCAAAAATTCACCATAAATCGAAATATTGTGCTAGAGACTTCCAATTTGTTGCAAAATGAAGGTAAATGATTGAATATTACTAGAATGTAAGAGTTTTAGCTTACAATTGTGTTTTTCGACCATTTCGGTCGAGTCAAAGTTGACCGAAGGCTGAAATTTTTTGTAGTCAACGTACGGTACGTCCACTCGGCACCCGACAGACAATTTTAGTCGACGTACGATACGTCCAGTCGACGTTTAAGGGTTAAATGAAAAAAAAAATTAGAAAAATGTTATAAAAATGGAAAATAATAGCAAAGTTTTTGTTTTATTGCCTTTTATTCAATATTTCGACATTCCTCCATTATTTTTAATCTCTTAATCTTTTTGGCATAGAATGAGCAAAATCTTTAAGATACTATACATCCATTTCTTCAAATCAGAACTTCCTGATTACATCCTTCAACATGGGCAAGGATGTTTTCTCTTCTCCCATGGCATTCAGTTGTCGTTTCATGTAGGCCCAGCAGTTTTCTATTGGATTTAGGTCTGGTGAATTACCAGGCCAATTCAAATTCTGAATATTGTGTTCCTCAAGCACCTTTTTAGCATCATTTGATTGGTGGCAAGGGGCTCCATCTTGCATAAAGACTCATCCCTAACAGATCTTTATAAGGGACAAGTTCATTCTCTAAAACATTAACATACCGCTCTCCATTCATAGTTGTACTCGATGGAAGAAAATATAAACCACCACTGCCTCCGTATCCGCTGAAACACCCCCACACCATCACGTAACCAGGATGTTTTACAGTTTTGACTGTGTATCTTGTTGCATAGTGATTCGTCCACAGGGCCTCCCTACCCTCTTGCCAGCACTATGAAGAATATACTGTAGAAACAGGATTCATCACTAAATACAACTCTTTCCCAGTCTTTTACAGTCCAATGCAAATATTCTGTGAAAAATTTCTTTCGCTTCATCTTCTTAGCCTTAGAAAGGCAAGGCTTCTTTGCTGCAACACAAGAGGGGAGACCAAGTTCTTTCTGCAAACGATGTTGTACAGTTCTTACTGATACATTACCAAGTAAAATGGGATTTTCTGATTTCAAAATTTCTGCTAGCATTGATGGGTGTTTCATAACAATCCTTTTCATTATGCTGTCTGTCCTTTTAGTCGTCTTTCTTGGTCTTCCAGAGCCTTTTTTCCATTGCAATGCAGTTTCTAAGTCAGCCGTTTTGGCGCAGTTGTACCACATGGACACGGTACTTATGGCGATGCCCATCTCTTTTGTTATGTGCTCTCATCAACTTCCCAGCTCTCCATAACATAACAATCTCAGTCTTCTTTTCAACGGATAACGATTTTTTAGTCATAGTTAATCATAAAGCGCGCAAGAGTGCAAAATGTAGCAGTAACCAACTAGGAGGATATGCCTGGAGCAAATGAGTCGACATTCAAATCGTTTGCCGAATTTTCAGACACTGGATGTTTAGACAAGAGACGAGACGCTGCTGCCAGACTGTGGACACTGCCAAAGGTACAGTAGAATGAGGAAATACAAACCGTTCATGGCGGGAATCCCAGAAACTATCCGACCGCATATTTCATCATGTAATGGGGTTTGGTTCGAAGTTTGTTTGCAGTGACTGTATAATTTATTGAGAGCAGTTCGATAGTTGTGAGTAAGGATGAGACAGCCCTGTGATCGGTATATGTGGGCCATCGGCTACATGCCCACAAGTTTTACTTTTTTCTCTATGGTATAAATGGCGTTACAATTACTGTGGCCATCCATGCATGCATGCCCGTATTTGTATATGCACATGCTGATATGTGTACATTCCACCGTATTCATATACATGATATATTGTGAGGTCGAAGCTTCTATATTGAAAGCTACTCTGTTCCCAACGGATGCAGGTGGAAAACTATTTGTAATAAGAAATTGACATGTAGGCCTATGCCCTGTTATTGCCTCAAAATTTAGGAAATTGTCATGAAGGCCTGTGCCCTGTCATTGCCTCAAAATATAAGAAGTTGGCATGAAGGTCTATGTCCTGTCATTGTCTCAAAATACAGTATAAGAAATTGGCGTGAAGACCTATGCCCTGTCATTGCCTCAAAGTACTGTATAAGAAATTGACTTGAAGGCCCATGCCCTATCATTGCCTCAAAATATAAGAATTTGATATGTAAGCCTAATCTCACAATGATATTAGCATTTGACAAGCAGGATTATGATGAATTAATTCCCTAATACAGTATCCATACTGGCTGCATAAGTCTATGCTAGGCCGGAGTTCGATTCCCCGGCCGGCTGATGAAGAGTTAGAGGAATTTATTTCTGGTGACAGAAATTCATTTCTCGCTATAATGTGGTTCGGGTTCCACAGTAAGTTTTAGGTCCTGTTGCTAAGTAACCAATTGGTTCTTAGGCACGTAAAATAAGTCAAATCCTTCAGGCCAGCCCTAGGAGAGCTGTTAATCAGCTCAGTGGTCTGGTAAAACTAAGGTATACTTACTTTTTTAATTTAATTGGTGTGGTCTATGTGGAACAGCTTATGTAAGCCAACACCAACTTAAAAAAAAATGCAAGATGCTTGTGTACAATATTTAGGCTGCCCAGGATCAAAAAATAAAAAAGATGCACAGACTGAATGATCCAAGATCTTCATAATGATGTTGTATAACTTAACATACTTTTTATCAGAGATATCACTTGCAAACTTCAAAATTCCGGGAACTCATATCTGTGGTGTCATCATTCATGCACGGAGCTCAACATGACCGAACGGAGTAAAATTCGTACTGGTAATCATATGGACTGTTAATTAGTGTGACGCCATTCCCCTTTGGAGAGCTAGCCAATCACTAACGTGTGGGTGGGGCTTAACGGCAAAGAGCCATGGACTATGCTATAGTAGTAGTGAACTTGCTGGATTTGTTTATTTTCGTGTTTTTTTTTAAGCTTATGGTACAGTAATTTGTATTTTATTAAAGGAGATATGTATACTACAGTACTGATATACGAGAGAGAGAGAGAGAGAGAACTGAGATTCTGTCATCAGAGAATTTGCTACTGGAGGTTTTGAGCTGCCTATGTATGAAATTCGGATTTTAAATATTTTTATGGCGATTAGATCAATACAGTATAAATGGATTCTGTAGTTTGAAATAATGCTTTACTGATATTTTGCTGTGTTCTCATTAAAGGATATGTATACAGAGAGAGAGAGAGCGAATGACGAAACAAGAATTTTTTATAAATTTATGGGAGATGGTGAGGTCTAACCACAAAACAACATAAACCAAGAACTTATTGTACTTAATCATTTTTTTTTTCTCATAAATGTATTTGTATGTAATTATGAAAATACTAACATGATATAACAAACCTACTATTCTTTTTGGAGAACGTGTCCCGTCCTTTTAAACTACCCACCTATGTTAGATACAGGCAGTCCCCGGTTTATGATGGGGGTTCCGTTCCTACACTGCATCGTAAACCGAAAAATTGTTGAATATCGTCAAAAATCCTAAGAAAACCTTACTTTTAATGCTTTAGGTGTATTGAAAACGATGTAAACCGCATTTTTATTGAGTTTTTCATAAAAGAAAACCTCAAAACTTTTATTCTGCCGTTTTGAGCCATATTTCTTCCATCGGATTGGCGTACAACGCGTCATAACCCTGGAACATGCATCGTAAACTGGGAAATAATTTCTGATGAATATATTTGAAAAGGCTCGTAACCTTGGAACGTCGTAAGCCGCACCCGTCGTAAACCAGGGACCGTCTGTATTCTATTCACAATTAGTACTATGCTAAAATACGTGCTGTACAGTAAATATCATTTGAAAATCATCTTACAACACAGCAAAATATAATAAAATGTACATAAATTATGTGCAGTACAGCAGACAGTGCACAGAGTTACATTAAGCAAAAGAAAATGTGCGTGTCTGAGTTATAGGGGATACATACTTCAGAGTAACAGTTGTAGGTGGGTATGTAATGTTGTAAGATGACTTTGAAATGTTATTAGGGTTTTCTGGGATGATAGTTTGAGGTATATTTTTGTTTGAACTGTTAAGTTGGGTGATGACTGTTAAGATAGGCAGTTATAAGCATTTTAGGAGTGTATATACTTAAGAGTAACAGTTGTAAGAGGGTACTGTAAGATGACTTTGAGTAACAGTTGTAAGAGGGTACTGTAAGATGACTGGGTGTTTTGGAATTATGGTTTGGGGTGTATTTTTGTTTGAAATGATATTAAATTGTTTTAGTATGATAATTTAAGGTATATTTTTGTGTGAACTATTAAAGTAGGCAATAATAAGCATTTTAATGTAATGGGTGCAGGGTATTTAGCAGTTATAAGCATTTTTAGAGGGGATTTTTTATTTTTGCAGTGGGCTCTGGAACCTATCCCCACATAAAAAGTTGGGGAGCACTGTATTTATGAAAAATTAAATAAGTTTTTATTTTTTAATAGTAAAATTTAAAAACTTATGGGGTCGAATTTTGTGGTTTCCTTACACATGTATTTTCAGTATTAGTTGTTTAATAAGTTGTCAAAATTTAAAGCAGATCACCTGCTTTATAATGGGGCCTTTCCTGTGGAAGGTAGGGAAAATTTTTTAGAATTTTTTTCTAACACCATGTGCATTTGCATATCTTCCGTTTTCCATTGATGTGTTTTTTTTTTAAATTGGCCAACCTTAAAGTTTGCCCAGTCTGGGGGTGTGCATGATGTATAATTATCACGTCCCTTAAATGTTAGCCTTGCTCAGGTAAAGCTTGGTCGCTTTTGTGCCTCAGGTAAAGGCGGGTCTGACAGACCCGATAAATAAAAAATACAGAAAATGGTTTGTTCCCTTTAGTTTCCTAATGCTCTATAAGGGAACAAAATCAATCTTCTTTCCAAACTTGCAAAAAAAAATTAATTTTTCCCCTACTTTAATATTTTAAACAAATATTTAAAAAAAAGAATAGAAATTATTTTCAAGGTATCACAAATGAACAAAATAAATCATCAATGGTTTTTTGAGAGGTCCTAAACCTTGGTCTTGGATTTTACTTCATGCTGTGAATATGGGCTGCCAGGCACTGCATTCATATCAGAAATCAGAGACAACAAAGTATTAGTAATTAATTTTTAGTATTATTTTTGCATTTTCCATTTTTTCTATATACTGTACCTGGAAAAAAGAAAGCACTAAGTAAAAGGACACCAATAACAATGAACAGAATCAAAATGTATGTAAGTTAACCCTTCTGTATGAGCTCACCGATGAGCGATAATAGCATAAAACAAGTTATTTTATCCTTCATTTGTCTATGAAAGTGCAATAATTTCCAGTGATATAATTTTGTGCCTGAATGTATTTAGATCACTGTAGTTGGGATGACGACTATTCTAATAAAAATGATGATCATCCATGTATACTCATATACATAATGATATTTATATACTTATTCATATAAAGGTAACATAATATTTCAGGTAGATGTGGGTCTTACAGACCCAAGAAACAACTTTTCAGGTAGACGTGGGTCTCACAGACCCAAACACCCTTGTACTGACAAAATGGAGAGAGACCTTGAAATAACTCCCTCACCCCCCTGCGTGGATACACAAAGTTAGGAAGCCACTGGGGAGACCAGGTCTTCTAGGTATTTAAAAGTTACTGAACTAGAAGTTTTACTAGGGATTGGGGCGATCTCTCAGACCCAGGTCTACCTGAGCTGGGTTAAAAAGGAAAAGGAAAAGCCAGGAAGGGCGAATTAAATATTATTATCCGTATTATATGGCATGCGAATATTTAGGAAATCCTAACACTATCCAAACGCATCACTTACTTGAGGTTAGGTAATGTATAACATAGGTTGAAAGGTTGAAACCATTGGTCAGCATGTGATGTATTATGTGTACTGTACTGATAAACACAGATGTGTTAGTCACATTTTGTTAAGAGATATTAACTTGTAAAAACTTGATATAACAATTATACAAAGTGGAATAGAGAAAATGGGATAAAAAGACAGACAGACAGACAGGCATTCATATGATTGCTTGGAACCAGCAGTTTGCTTGTACGGTTCTCATAGTGCATAAAATTAATGTTAGCCATGCTGTTAGGCTCAAATAGGGTGAGTCTTAGATATCCTGAGAGAACTAACATCTTGGCCAGCCATTAGAGACAGTCACACTATAGGAGAATCTATCACAGCCATCTGCTGAATTTGTTTGCTTGAAGATTAGCAATCCCTTGGACCAAGCTCATTTTTAAGAATTTTTAAGATGCAGCATGACAAATTGTCAGATTGCACAGGCAGTCAGCATTGGCTCTTTATCAGGAAGAATGGTCAGGTTTTTGCTGTTTTTCTAGAGCAGTAACTACAGAATTCTTCCTGTTATCAATCGCGTCAAAGTTTTTTGTATAAGCATGACGGTACAGATCGAGTTTTGAGAGTGATGATGACAAAGGTCCTTTACTTATCCAGCTCATTAGAAATAAGGGGTCAGACTGATGAAACTTTGAAAGAGCCTCAGCTATCAGTGAGACATCCAAAGTGAAACCTGTGTTGTTGATGATCTTTATGAGGTAACTAAATCAGGCTACTTTCAGGGTTGTTGTAGGCCTTTCTTTCTTACCAGAGAACATAACTGCACTATTTGATGCCCATTCTTCTGAGATTTTGCTGCATGGAGAGGGCACCTAGAAGACTCTTGTACCACGGGAAAACATCATACTACATGTGATATTGTCTTTAAAGATTTAGGGTTACTAAAATCAACATTCAGACTTGCCTGGTTTACGTAAATTGGTTGTTCATTGCATGGGGACATGAATTCATTTTTAAATTAGTTATATACATACAAATCCTGAATTGTTATGACCGCTTATCACTCCCAGTTCCATGATCCTAATCCCAGCTTCAGTTTCCAGAAGTTAAGAATAGTATTTAATAGCAGCTAAGTGAGTAGTGGGCTCTCATACTTGCAGTGGGAACTTAGCTGTGAGATGTAACCTCTTATTCTTAGCCCCATATTCTGACTTGAGTTCATTTGCTTAAGAGATTTCTCTGGTAATGGCTATGCTGTGTATGATTGATGAGTTTGTATGAAAAATCCATTTCACTTTATGAAGACATGGTGTTTTTGAGTTTGTATGAAAAAGTTGTTTTGTAGTATGTAAAAATATTTTTCTTCATGCCTTGTATTTTTAAGAATTTTAGCTTTTTAATGTAGATCCTGCCTTTTATATTTAAGTGATGAAAACATTGAATGCTATGTTGTTGATAGGAAAATCGAGAAATGTCAATTTTTTTTAAATCATGAGATGATTATCCATTGTATATTTGCATCTTATCTGTAATTTTTTTCAGACCCTCACAGCATGGCGAAGAACTCTTGCCTTTGCTCTCTGGATTCCTGAATGAATGCAAAGGTGACAATGAAATTGCACAGACATTAATAGCCTTGGATGGGATTTATGAACTTTGCTCAAACAAGATAATAGACCTGCGCACAACTTGGCGTGTGATTGCACCAAAGCTGGTTCGAGATAAACGGCCTGAAGTCACAGCCAAGCTTTGTCAGCTGTTGAGTCTTGTCCCAGATCTTCATGTTGCCAGCACTGAATATGAAAAATTCACTGAAGACACTGTAACTATTCTTTGGAACTGGGCCACAAACCGCCGCTCTCTTGTAGTAGTTGAGGCAGCTTTTAAAGCTTTAGAAAAATTCAATTATGAGAGTTTTACCTTGAAAATGCTTCCAAAATATGCCAAAGAAGGTCACCAGTTACCTCCTAGTATGGCAGCAACACCTGTTGAAGCAGTTCGTAAACCTGAAGATGTACTGAAGTATGTTCCTTCTCTAGGTTGGATCAAATTAATTAAAGGCTGCCCTGAGCCTCATCTCAATTATATAGAGTGTTTTATTAAATCATTAGTGGCCCGAGAAGTTGCAGGTCTTCCCAAGGGTATCTACATGACAGCTATTCAAGAAGCTAAGCGAAGAGGTGCCAAGGGTAGTGGTGGTCAGCCAGAACCTCCTTCCTATAGTTTTTTCAAAGATTCTTCTGTGTTAAAGGGTTTGATAAACTTTTTACTTGAATTTCCATCACTAATGGATGGCTATGAAGTTTCAGAAGAAAAGACAAGACTTCTGCAGTGTAGTGTGTTAGTGCTAGAAGCACTTGGCCAAAGTCTTCCTCGGCCATATCCAGCGTTGGATTGGGTGCTACTGGGAAAGGTTCTCACTATTGCTCAAGCAACATGCCATGTTGACTGGACTGCAAAAATTCGACATAACATCTTTAGGATATCTGCACAACAATGTAATAAGTCACCATCTGCAATTGCCCTAATTAGTCAGTGGCTTGTACCATCTCCCGCAAATGGTTTGACAAGAGAAGATGAGATAGTTTTGTTTGGTTTAATGGAACACCTTGGAAGAGGTTTGCCACCAACAGCTTTACAACCTTTTATTGCATATGTATTCACGCAACGTGTGTCTGACACTTACCACATGAAAGCTTTGCTTGAGGCTTTGAAACCAAATCTCACAGCAGATTTTATCTTTGACACAAACAGGAATGTTCTTAGTAATGCAATAGAGGGATTAAATGAACACATAGATCCAGGAAATAACATATTGTATACAGCTTATAAAGCATGTGTTGCAGACTTGCCACAGAAGCACATAGAAAGACTTACTTCACCTTCTCTTTGGTGGGAGATAACTGATGAACGCTTATACAGGGCAGCTGTCCTTCGTTGTCATGTTGCAGAGCAAGATCCTGCAGAAATGGCTTTACCTTGGCTCAATGACCTGGTAGATTCTGCTGCAGGCTTGCCTGGAGATCGCTCACATTTGCTACGTGTCATGTCAAGCACTCTTGTCATTCGATGTCAGGTGAAAGAAAGCACCACTTGGTTATTGCAGTTGCTTGGAAGGCTTCGAGATAACTTGAAGAAAAATCCTGGAGACAACCTTGTTGCAGCTCATGAACAACAACAGAAAATTTCATTTTATTTTGATCTCTTGGTAATGGCAATTGTTGTCTGGTCTGGGCTTTGGGCAACTAATCATATGGAGGTCCTTACAGAAAAGCCCACTTTACGTGATCGATTACTGCTCCCTTCTCTTGTGACTTTGTCAGGGCAACCTGCTTGGACAAAGACTCTTAATCAGATATTGAACTGGTTGGTGTCATGTCATTCATTACTGCACAACTATGTGTCATCTCGTTATCATTTAGGTTCTCCAACACTTCTCCTAGCAACTTTGAATCCTGATCTTACACAGGCTACATGGAATAAAGTAATTTCTTTACTAATCTGAACAATGACACTAATAAAGTGTACTATTTCCTGGTCTCAACCATGAAAGGAGGGGACAAAACTGTGCTCTTGACAATTTTTTTTTAAGAATACTGAAAACTACTCTATGTAATATACAGCTATATGAATGTTCAGCACTTAATTCCTGATAAATATATGCCTATAAATGCATTTAATTGACTGTGTTTGTATAACCTTAGTTCCATCTTTTAAAATAAGAAGGTAACAGAGGATCTTTTGTGTCTGTGGTATTTTGTTTTCCTCAGGGTAATGTAGGTCTGCAAAATTTCTCCAAACAGTTGTAAGAGACAACGTTATTACTGAAATTAGAAACTTAGTACTGTATTAAGATCATTTCTTTTCCTACAGACAGGAGAGTGATTGTTCTTACATGTGCTGACTGGATTCTTTGGTGGGAGCCAAACATCCTCCACACTGTTTTTGCATGTGTACCGCAACAGCTCTACTGGAAATTTCACGTTTCTTTTGTTCAGCAGTGCCAACGATATCCAGTCCTTGATAATCACTAATATTCATTTATTTCCTTGGAAATGCAAACCATTGCCTTTTGTGTAGGAGTATCTCTCAGTGCAAGTTGGAAATGGTTATTGAAGCTTGGTAACAAGGTGGTTAATTGGTGGTGGGAACGTGAGTGGGGAGAGTTCCCCATTCGCCAGGCATAACTCATCACTTTTTCTTCAGTTGTGGCCAGGTTAGGAGGCCTTGCTGTGCTGTGACTAATTGCCAAGTTGAAGCTTCTTTCATCTTTTATTGTTGTGCGTATGGTGTTTTTTTCATTGTGTGGATTTGAACAAGAAAGGTGAACAATGGAAAGTGTGAAGGACAAAATCGAGTGTTTGGCTGCTGTATATCCTATGTGTTAAGTGTTTTCTTGCAACAATGTGCTGGCTGGTCTCCTTCACAGTTAAAGAGGTTCAGCAAGAAATGGAGGAAGGCCAAAGACATTCATGGGTATCTGTGGCAAGGTATACTCTCCTTTTGACACTTCTATATCTTTTCAGTGTGTACCAGACTTCCCTCTCACTCTCCCTGTCCCATTTGCCCATTCCCCTCTGGCTTAATGTGATGGCTGTATGCTCATAAAGGTAAACAACCAACACACGCTCTTCAACAGTGCCAACCCAGGTGCATGTGATGAGCTCTCCCCAGATGAGACCATGGTGCATGCTGGTGGTTCAGCGCTTACCCCTGCATCTTCACTGACTTTGCTGGAGTATTTCCAGAAGATGTGGCGAACACTCAATATTCCAAGTGACCCATCTTTAGCTAATGTTCCTCCTAAGGAGCTCAATGCTGTTGAGTCCCCTTTTAGTGGTCAACCACCAGAGAAGATAGCTGTGCAGTATCGCAAACAGGATGTACTCCTCCAAAACTAGTGCCTGTCTTAACCATGCCTAATGGGGTGGCTGGAGAGAGTAAGGTGAAGAAATGCAAGCTTGTATCTTCCTTTTCCAAGTTGTCAGTCTCCTCCCCATTGTCTGCTTTTTATCTCTTGAAGGGTGAGAAGAAGTGATCTTGGAAGTCCTCTTACAAGAAGTCTGTAAGAATGAGTGAGCACCTTCCATTTCAAAGGTTTGCTGTGGTGTGCACTTACCTATGAGAGGGACATCTGCTGTAAGTAAGGTTAATGCAGGTTTCTGAGCTTGCTGATAAACCGGTGTCTCCCTGTTCCTTCTAAGACTTTTCTCCTGTTCTCACTTCTGCCTGTGTATGCAGAGAAGAGTCTGTGCTACCTCTCACTCAGGACATGTACAATCCCTAAATCATGTGCTTAGAGACAAGAGGGTTTATGAAGAACAGGTAACTGCTGGAGTGTTATGATGAACCCCTTACTCATGATTGTGCAGGCAGCCAGTGTGTTTCTGGTTCATCCAAGTTGCCCAATGTGTGCATGCAAGATACCCCATGTGAGCATTTATCCATAGCCTCTTTTAGTTTGGTGTCAGTTTGTTATACTGAAATCTACAGAATTCTGAAGCACAGATAGGGGTGTGCTCATTCTGTACACAAATCTGCCCAACTCGTGGTTCAGTGGATTAGTACAGTCAGATCCAATTATTTATCTATAGTCACAAAGGCAGGCTTGTGTGTCAGCCTCTCTCTCAGGAAAGGATCCAGTTCATGTTTCTGGGAATTTGGTAGGACATGAGAGTCACTCAGAGCCCCTTCAGACTTAATTGGAGCAGTCCTTTCAATAGATCTTTGGTCTCATTTGTAGACTTGATGATCTTAGGGAAGCAAACAACACTTTTCATTGAACACATCTTTAGGGTGCACTCTGGTGGCAAAGTAGACATTCCAAGTGTAGTGGTCACTACTGTTCAGAAAGTTCCCTGTTGTCCAGCAGATCAAACAAGCAACTTTTGCCAGTGTTGACCTGCCAGAGACTGCATGTCAGAGGGTGCAGAGACTTCCCTATAGACTAACAAACAACTTTCCCAAGAAGAAACTCATGACGCTGAGGTACTTCCTTCTTGAGTACAGAGTAAGAGAACTATGTGCCTTCCTTCAGACATCGTTGTTGTTCAACTTTTGGTTTAGCGTGCTTGTTGAATTTGCATCCCTGGAGTCTCATCTGCAGGTTGAAGTTCTAGAGGTTTGTGGTACCAGGAGGAAAGACACTGACTTATGTCTCTCATCAGTGTCAACCTGTGGGCAAACTTTTCATGAGAAGATGAGAGTATCTGTGCTTTTCTTTTAACAAGAAGTTGATACAGCAGTGGAAAAGAGACATAACAATAGCTAGGATACCTTAATCTACTATGCAGAAACCTTCAGCCTCTGTGGTATCCAAGGAAAATCCTACCCTTCCTAAAGGAGTGACCAAGCCTTATGTGTCCAGTGTTAGGAAGGCTCAGGTCTCAAAACCACGAAAGGGCCCCAGGCTCTTTCCCATGAAAAAGCCAGAAGTCTTCCCAGCCATTTCAGCCACCCCTTCCAGCCTTTCCTCAAAGGGAAGGCAAGTGAAAGAATGGAGGAGAACACTGAGTTAGGCCATCTCCCTCTCCAGCTGCTATGGCTAGGGTGATGCTTCATGTCATTGGGTGCAACACAGAAGAACTACAGGGCCCTCAGAGAGAGCAGCAACAGATACCAGTGGAAGAATTGTCTTCAGAGGAGGAGGAGGAGGGGGAGAACTTCCCTTGTTCATTATAAAAGAAATGTGCTCACACAAGGAGGGTAATACATAGCTTCCTTGAAAAATATCACTGACAAATTTGCAACAAACTATTATAAATTAACTGAATGACAGTACTATCCCTCACTTTACGAAAATTTTAAAATGCGGACAAATACAAACTTCATTTGACATGTTTATAGTGGGAAAGAAACAGTGAATTCCAAGAAGAAAGCAGCATAAAGAGGAACAACCCCAGAAGCACTGTTGCTTGCCGTTGTTGTGGAAGGGGTCTCCCCTTCCGAACAATAACATATCTCCTCCTCTTCACCTTTCTCATCACTTGTCACATACACCATCAACTCTTCCAGTCACTGCACAGGTAAAGTGAGGTCAAATTTGCATTTATTTCATCTATTTACTTCCTACATGTTAGGCTTGTTAAGTAAGAGTTCAAATGCTTTAATTTGTAGTATTTATGGAGATCTGGAACAGAGTAATCCAATTCCCATTATTTCTCATGGGAAAAATTTGCCACTTTTCCAGGATACACCTCTGCTTTATCTGTGAAGGAACTGTTTGCCTGTTCAAAGTCTTGTGCTTCAGACTGGCCACAGCCCCCCAGGTGTTCATGCAAGCGTTCATCTTGATGTCAGCGGAGGTCCACTCTAATGGGATACGTTTTTCATGATACCTCAATAACTGGCTAGTTCTGGTGTTCTCAGGGGTACAGTTACTCCAGGACAGGGACTACCCCAATGACTTTTGTTTTGGTCTTGGGATCAACTGGGGACAAACTAGAAGTAAAAGTTCACATCTAAGCAGTGAGCAATTACCTGAGCTTGTTAATGACGTGGCAGTAGCAAGAGTTTTTCTGCCAGATTTTCATGTCGGTAAGCTCAGTGAGGTGGCTGCACAGTTCCTGTTACGACAGGAACAACCAGCTTGGCTTTTCCAGGTCATCCTTGGTCACCTTTTATCCATGGAGAAACTCATACCTCACAGGTGTCTCCACCAGTGCTCACTTCATTAGCAACTGAAGCGGCATTGATCAGCCTCAGGCAATCTTCCCTCTCACCCAATGCCCTTGAGCAGAGAAGTGAGGGTGAACCTTGCTGGGTGGCTAGATGACAGGAACCTACTGTTGGTGGTTCCTTAGATCTCTCCACCTCCAGAGATACTTATGCTGTTGTATACATCAAAGGATGGGTGGTGCAAACACACCTGGGGATCTTTCTGCTTCAGGAGCGTTGACAGAGAACACCTTCATCTGCATATCAATAGTATCTGGGAAATGCATAGAGGCTACTAGTCCAGCAAGCATTCCCAGATTATGTGATAAGTCACTCAGTAGTGTTGATGGGCAACATGTCAACAAGCAGTGGGGAGCAGTTTCCCCTCATCTCTGCTGGATGGGAATGCAGATACACGAATGGATGGCTTGCCTCACTGTTGAGCTGTCAGCCAAGTACAATTTGGAACAGAGGCATATTTTGGTAAAAGTGCATAATCTCCAAAGGCAGGTACATGTGGGGACAAAGTGGTTCTTATACCGATGCTTGCCAGAAAGGCTTCTTGAGCTTTGGGGAATGCCAGTGATTGACTCATTTACCTCCCAGCTGAACAGGAGGCTCCCAGTGTTCTACTCTCCCATTCCAGACCTATGGTCTGCTCTGAAGAGTACCTTTCAACACCCCTTGGACAAACATGACCTTCAAACAATCCCTTGGTGAATATTACATTGAGATGATAGTTTCTGCTGGACTCCTGCAGACACCAAAAGAATTGGAAGACCCAAACCTGCATTGAGGAGAATTATGAGAAGGAAAGCGAGAGCTCAGTTGAGTTTTTTTGGAAGAAGAAGCACAGGAAAGACACAAGTGATGGAATTTCACAGGAGCCCTTTGTATCTTTCAGCAGTGAAGGTGGTGGTGATGATGAAAATTAATAGTTGTCACTGCTGGGTCAGCTAATCTTGGTGCTTGTATATTCTGTTTTTTGTTCTGATTGGTTTGAATAGTTATCCACATGTCTTCCATCTTGTAATGTGCGAAAAACATAAAAGCAAAGATCGGTGTTCTTTTTTCTGTACTTCATAGGTCCTTGACACATTATCACCTCCACTGTCTACTTGCCATTATTATTGCATTCTCCATACTGTTTTCTTAGTTGTTTTGCTTTTTTTTTTTGTTTTCTCTAAGTTTCCTCATCCATTTTCAGTTTTTAATTTAGGTTTTTCCCCCATTCAGTTTCTCCACTTCACCGAACTTGTTATTAAAATGTCCTTTCAATGCAGTCCACCAAGTATGGCTTTTGGTAAAATGATTACACCCTTTGTCCCAAGACAGACAAATTAGGCTTGAAAATCATTACAAAATTGAGAAAAGATAGGTGGTAATAGAAATCCTAAAATCCAGAGATTAGAATGAAGAAATGGAAAATTAAGCCGACATTCCTTCAAACTACTGTAGACAGATCAAGAAGAGAACAAAACCCACAATAAGGTGGTTTTATAAGTAAAATCACCTTTTGTCAGGCTACTCCAGTCACTTGCTAGATATTGTGACTGATGATAGTAAAATGCTAAAGATCTTGCAGAAAGGCTGACAAAATACTGAACTAATTAGTAGTCACCATGAATGCAGTTTGTTGACTTATGAGGGCCAAATTATTTTTCATTTTTTATTTTTTACGTTGCTATGAAATATTTGCAAATTACATTGTACAGCATCTTGAAATTTATGCCACAGTTACTTTCACACTTATATCTTCTGCCGTTCATTTAAGTAATAAATACTTTTCATATTTTTCATCTTCAAGATTTCCGTACACATAGGCAGCAGCAAGTTGCTGTTGATGGGATCTTTAGCAAACCATGACCTATTGTGTTATTTTTAGTGTATATAAGTGGTATGGTTGTCGGCCTAGAAAACAAGATTGTTCAGTATGCTGATGATGCAATACTTGTGAGTGTTGAAGTCTCCATTTATGAAAAATGAAGCCGACCTAAGTTTCAATCGTGACATGGAGCAGATTAGTGAATGGTGTAGTCAGTGGTGTATGAGGCTGAACTCCAGTGAAATGAAAGTGCTATTGATTAGTAGATCTCACATAGATTTTCCACCCCAAATCCCAGTCAAGTGGATGGGACTCTGCTGAATGAGTCTGAATCTTTAACTGCACTTGGTGTAACTTTTGACTTATATCTTACTTTTGAGAAACATTAGATATTATGTATAGGGCCTCATACATTTATAACTGATAAAATCAATGCAGCCTGTTTTAGCTCATTTGTCCTTCATTTACTAGAATACTGTTCTCTGGTGTGGATGTCTGCTTCCACCAGAGACTTATCTCTTTTAGATAGAGTGTTTCATAGTGGTAGGATTCTATTTTTTAACATTAGCAGTTATGACTTGGACCATCCACAGATGGACTCTCTCATAAGCTGTATTTTAACGGATCTTTCACATTCACAATTGATCCCTGAACCTCTTTTCTTGCTGACAGCAACCAGATTTGCTGAACAGCAGCACCAGTATGCAATAAATGTGCCTCACTGTGGAAATTCTCAGTTCGAGAGGCCCTTTATTCCTCACACGACTGGTCTGTGCTGTGAAACAGTCTCCCTGATGATGTTGTGAAGTTGGAACCTCAACAGTTCAAGCAAAGATGCAGTGCATTACTACCCTAAAACAATTCTCCTTGCATTTTACTTGCATTTTTATCTACCTGTATTTATTTATTAATTTGTTAAACTATTTTTTCTTTTCTAATAAGTGATCTCTTCTTTCTGTTTCCTATTACCTTCTGGTAAACACCATATCTTTGGAAGCTTGAATTTCAAGTCAATGTGGGCTTGTTCCATATGAATAGGATTTACCTTCTGAATAATAGTAATAATGGTAATAGTAATAATCTTCATTTACACTCTGTCCATAATTACATTCTAATTTAAGGATTTAAAACTTAATAACATTGCCTTTAAAGTACATAGTTCAAATATCTTTGAGCTACTTGACAATATTAATTCCACATTTATTTTTCATTAACTATCTTGGATAACAGTTTAGTTTTTAATGCAGTATACTTACTTTATGTATTCTTTCCTCCCCCTTTTTTTTCCCAGCCCGAGAAGAACCCTAAAAGAGTTCAGAGGTCTGGTTAAACAAATCATTTATAACTAACTAACTATACTTCCACATTACATACTATATTTCTTAGAGGTTAAGATTTGTTTGCCTACTGATTCAAATACAAAGTACCTATCCTCATATTAACAAAATAGCTGTTTATGATACTGTATTATCCTTTATGCTGGAATTTTACCTTATAAAATAAACCAGAATACTGTGAAGTTTATTAAATTCCTTGTAAATATTGATTATTTTTACTTTTGCTCTGCAAGCTTATGAAAAGACCAAAAATATCAATAATCTCTGTCACTTTTATTATGTATGTATTCCAAGACATGCATGGACGAGGATACAATGCATAATACTTAGGATACAGGTACATTTCCTGAGTGAAACCATAGAACTAAATTCAGATAACAAGAATATTAACAAGTGTTCCTGGAAAATTGATTTGGCATAGCCTACATTTGTTAAATGTATGCTAAGTAATATATTTTTGTAAAAATGGGTGACAGATGGAGACAATGTAAAGAAGGTATAGGGAAACCAGGAATAGATGAAAAAACTTCTGCCAAATCAAACAAAAGAAACCATGTAGATTTGAATAACAATGTCTAGAGAAGAACAAAATTTTGTAGACATACATCAACAGATAAAGGGAAGGAAACTGATGTAGCACCAGTAGACTACAACAGATTCAGCTCTGATTGAAAGTTAGGAATGAGCAGATCAACAAGAGATTTGGCCACAAGAACACTTTACTGACAAAGCAGTTTTGTCTGGATCTTCCTGATACTTCAGAGATAATCACAAGTGATTGTAAAAAATTCTCGTTTGCAGGTGTTGACTAAATATCAGTAAGACAAGGAATGTTATTCTTGGTAAGTATTGCTGATAAGAAGGAAGAGTTAATGTTTTCTTGTAACTGTGCCATTTCAAATCGAATGACTATATTAAAATTCTACCCACAGCTAGATTGGAGACAGTATTTCTCATTATCATATTGTTATCATTATAATGATGGGTTCAAGGATGTACTGTAAATGTTTAACTAACAGAAAGTACATAGTATGTGATTCACCTCAATCAACAGTCTACCAACTACATAAATCAGTGTGTAGGTCAGCAGAGATACTGTACTGATATTCAATGGAATGCCATAAGTAAACTGGCTTGTTCAGGTATAGAACCCAGAACATCTTGCTGGTGAAACAGGTGTTGTAACCTGTGGATTATGAGAAATATGGAGGTACAAAGTGGTCACTAAAAAAAAAGTTAGATTATAAAGTGTTTTGAGATGGACTAGTCGTGTGGGGAAAATGGGTGATTCTAGGCCGGTGAAAACTGTATAACACAGAAGGGGGAGGAGAGGAAAACCTGGGAAGTGATGGATAGATGGAAACTGAAGCATTATTAGAATGGAAGGGCCTTAATATCTAGTTATATCTGGGCAAAAGGATGACGATTGTCTTACCCAGATAGTGTCCACACCTGGAGAGAGATCGAGACAGATGAATGAAAGAGAATGCGGTAACTGTAACGTTAAAAATAATAATAATAATTGTAAAGGACGGACATCAATGAAATCATTTATACGTAAAATTTCTGAAACAATGATGTACCTGTAGCTCGTTGAACAGCTTGAGAGCAATATAGACTACTGGTAAATGTGCAATATTAATGCTACTAGATCACTAATTGCTGTTTCAAACAGTAGTACATAAAAGACTTAACATACATAGGCACTGAAGATGATAGAAGGATTTAAGAGCTACATCAGCAGTAGAACTTCTGAAAGTAAAAAATAAAAACTATAAATCTGTCTCAAAATTCGACCAAGAGGAGTACTTTAAGGCTGTCTTAAAATATTCAGTGCGTACACCATGGAATTACCTTGGCTTATAGAGAGGGAGAGAGAGAAAAGAACATGTGAAGTATAAATAATATTGTAAGTCTTGCCCTCTTCATATAAATTTCGGCTGGTTATGAACGACGCTGAAGATTCAGTGGCCTAAATAAGGTAGATGATAGACAAAAAGTTGGAGTAATCGAAAAAATTAAAGGGAAGATGAACAGAATGTGTATTACTGAAGTAAAAAAAGGGGGTGTCGAAAAATTAATTAAAAGACTAAAAATAAGTTATACAATAGTGCAAATAATATGGTGTGGAACTTAGTAATAAAGGATGAACATTGAGATACGATGGATCAAATGCTGAATGTGTGAAAATGAACTTTTCGCCCAAGAAATGTAGCCACAAGACGAGACTAGTAGGATTCTCTATAAAGGTTTACCAGATTGATTTCTCAAGTTTTAGAGTTTGAGTAACGAAGTAACAAAATTAATTATGAACAAATTCTCTTAGGCTGGGATAACGCCCTTTCTTATAAAATACATTTTGGCATACGTTGTGCACCCACTGTGCTGGAGAGTCATTCATTAATATACATTTCTATAAAAAAAACAAAGGTATAAAAGATACACAGAAATATTTCACAGAAAGCATAAAGACTGGTTGGAGCAAATATCCTATAAAAGTTTTGGAAAGTTGGACTTTGATACATGGCACGCAGACTATTCATTCATATAAAGTTGCCAGCAAGAACTTTAGAAAGAGAGAGAGAGAGAGAGGAAATTAATAAATGAACGGTGCCCACTGAACGGACGAAAATGATTATGATTCAGTGAAGTAACTATGTGGTTTTACCACAGCAGCTAGAACATAAATTTTTTGTAGGTGACACTGTGACAACCAAATGGAGTAATGACGCCGACGATTTACGTTGAGAGGAGCACGCGCTGTCTCTGGAGATTCTGGTTATGAGGAAGATATTTGTAGTGTTCCATTTTAATAAACTGCGTGGAAAAGTATAATGTACAAACGATATCTTGATCTGAGGTTTTGCTTAACCGACAAGCATGAAGTTTACTGACGACATTCCACGAATCACGAACATCCGGAAATACCATCTTTTTCCCAGTATACGACAGATTCTTTTGCAGAAAAATATTCTGAATGACATTTTGGTTATTACGTTATTGACAAATGATATGATCCTTCCGGTCAATATACTTCAACTCATTCTACCGGAAGTAACCATCAGCTGAAGGACATTTAACGGCTACTGATTTTACCATATTCACTCTTTGATGTGCTGAGGGTAAGCTGGTAACACGAACCGTAACCAATCTTGAAAGATCTTTACATCTATTGAAAAAAAAAAACTGCCAATAAAAATGTTGCATTTTTTTCCAGTAGATACTAGTTACCCGTAGGGCTTGGCTATTATGATTGTTGTTTTTCTCCGGAAATAAATAGTTTTCTTTTTACGGTATTTATCTTGCCGAAAATTATCCTTTCCGTGTTGACTTTTTTTCTTAATTTTGAGAGCAAAAAAAGACCTGTATTTGCAAGTGTTTATTCCAAGTTCTCTCTGACTCCAGTATAGTTTCTAGTGTACGGCTTCATTTCTTGTTGATAAGTTTACGCAATAGATCGTAATTGATATTCCGAAGTATTCTAGTCTTATACCCTTCATAACTTCGTACGAGCTATTCTATCAACATTACAATACCGGTGACAACAATAAGGAGCGAGGTTAAATATTTTTTTTCTTTTGCTCAGGAAAACAGAAAAGGAACTAATGGCAACAATTCAGTTGCTAGCCCTAACAACAACGTCTCCTCCGCTAGACTATGTAGTCCCGTGAATTACCAAAACCATAAAATTTGAACTTTAACAAGTCAGCAAACATAGCCAGCGAATTTGAACATATAAATAATCATAAACATGATGTGATGTTGACTTAGTCATTACTTATCATTTGATATTTGTTTTTATTTTGGGTGAATCAGGTGGTCAAAACTTGTATAGTGCCATAGTTTGTTTTATTAAGATCTGATCTAATATGATACATATTTACTAATATAAGAAACATAATTATTTAAGTAATATATAAAACGTAAATTTCCATATAAATTAAAAAGGAACTATATATTAACAGTAAAACCTCAAAGTGGGTGTTTCATTTGACTTCAGTATGAGCAGGAGTGTATCGATCCGCGTAAAAAGATTTGTGTCCTCCAGAGCTGAGAGAGCTCGAGAGGTGTCACTCTGTACATAAATATACGTCAAAGTGCCGCGTTCCGACGAGGAGTAGTGCTATTTAGTGAAATTTGTGCTTTGTATGATCAATGAGTACAAAAATGGTGTATCTAGCGTTTGGCTAAAATGAAGGAAAATGAGATGAAGTGAGTGAAAAGTGAGATTGTGTGGGGCAGCGGCTGGCTCGCTCGCTGGCTGGCTGGCGAAGGCGAAGAAGAAGAAGAAGTTTGATGGTGTTGTCCGTGGAGCTTTGTTGTTCCTGGAGGTGGGTTGAAAAGGGCTGAGGTGGGCGGCCCCAGGAGGGCGGGCAGGATGCAGAAAAGTGAGAGGCGTGAAAGGGGGGGAGGGGGCGGTGGGAAGGAAGATCAGGACCCGGCATCTAGGAGAGTTTCCCGTGCCAGCACTGCCAACAGGACTGCTGGCACCACCATGCAGCCGGGCTCTAGGACATCCTCTTCCTCCAATTCCCTGGAGCTTTTTGTCGGCCCTAACTTCAGGGTCGGCAAAAAGATCGGGTGCGGGAATTTCGGCGAGCTCAGATTAGGTAAGTTTAAGCCCCCCCACCCACCCTGCTTTCCTGCTTTGATTTCTCCCTGCTTCACCAAACACTTGTTCCTAACTTCTAGGCCAGTACTTATGTAGCCTAGACTTTTCAAGGCTAAGTCAGACCAAGCCAAGCCTTACTAGCTGAAACCTGTACAACCGTAGTTTCTGAAAGGTAATAGCATATGTTCGATTTTGGCCAATATTTCCATTGCCCTATTTGTTTTGGTTAGGCTTAGTGGCCAATTTTTACGGCCTGAAAGGCTTTGTAAAGTTATCATTGATTGTTTCTTATGGTGTCAATTATAAGTCCATAACCCAGAGTTATACATCAGATAGCCAAAGTACACATTGTTAGGCTGAGCCAGCATTTAACAGCAGCCCAGTACCGGGTCAGGGGTCACTAAGAAGACTGGAATGGCCACGAAAACAGAGGTGTTCAGGATTGAAGGTTAGGCTACTTTTACTCTTATACAAAGTATAAAAACTATTCCGTTAGGCCTACTGAAAACTATCTAAAAATATGATTTTAATTCTTGGATGTCTAGGCATCAACCATCTTCAATAAGATTTGCAATTCAATCTATTGTAGAAAAATGTATATTTTCATATGAATACTACTCTTTAGAATATTTCATTTAGCCTGTAGGGAGAAAAATGGGTAAATGTAAAGGAGACGGCCACCCAAAGATGTGGTTTATTAATGTAATTTTTTGACAAGAATACTTTATGGAAAAAGGTGTACATGTATATAATATAGTGCAAGTGAGGTAATTTGAGAAATGTATCAAGATAATGAGAAATTTACCATCTTTTGTTTAATTTTCTTTCATCCTCAACGGGTTAGTACTAACACCATGTTTAGTACCAGCCCCTCTGGGATGAACATTAAAACATGAGCAGATGACTGAATTTCTCGTAATCAGTATATTTGTCAGATTATCTCTACTGCACTACGCACACCCATTTCTATAATTTTTAAGGAAAAAATTATATTAGTAAATGATATCCCGGTGTGGCTCGCTCGTTTATATTTTCTAAAATAGATTATTTATCTTGACCAATAACATCAATAGTGAAGTAAAGAGAGAAGTAGGCCTATTTGGGTTAGGGAAGTTAAAATGGATGACTTGGGTATATTTTTTGTTTACCATTCAAAACCCTTGTTTCATAATGTTATTCCCATTAATCAAAAAACCAAATTGATTTCTATGAACAAAGTATGGTAAAACTAAACTGAAGTTCCGCAGTGAGCTACACTATGGCAGTTGATGTTTTTCTATAGAATTTTACCTGGTGAACAAGATTTAAAGTATATATGTAATATTTTTTTGCTCGGCTGTAATTTACCGTAGAATTGTAGCCAACAGTAAAGGGGACCCGTTGGGAATCGGGAATTTGGGTGGGGTAAAACACTTTCAAGAATAGCTAACAGTAAGAGGGACCCGTTGGGAATTCGGGTTTTTTGGGTGGGGTAAATAACTTGGGAAAAGGTTTGGGCACCTTATTGTTGTATTTCCTTTTTGTATATGTCATTTGGAACACTAAATACAAGCGTAAAAAAAAGGGCGAATAAGTGGACAACGAGAGCCGTTTCAAAGGCACTTTCATGTATTATTGCTACTGCTGGTTCCAGGCCCTATCAGGCATGCACGGTCTTACAGGGCCGCTTTCGGTTCACCCATTGCCTCCAGCTGAGAGAGTAGTATTCTAAGCCGGTGTTCCACTGTGAGCTAGACTGTGGCAATTGACGTTTTCCTATGTTATTTTACTTGCTTTACAAGAATTTAAAGTAATATTCTTTTTATATTTTCTGTAACCCCTGTGGCTAGTGCGAGCAGCGCAACATTACTACCTGCCAGAACATTCAAGCTTGCCAAGAACCTTTCAAAATGCGGATAAGGCGTGAAGCGCTGTTCCACCACCCCCAAACTGAAAGCAGAAATGGTAATATTTTGCCGGATGGATGTAGCTAAACTGTAAACTTTGTTTACTGTTTACGTTTCTTCGCCCCGACCGAAAGCTTCGGATGGTGTCCAGTCGAGCTAGACTATGACAGTTGATGTTTTCCTATGTTATTGTACTTGTTTTACAAGAGTTTAAGTTAATTTTTTCCCAGTCGGCTGTAGCTAAACTGTAATTTACCTCTGAACTGTATAGGTTGGTGCAAGGGACCTGTTGGTACTGTTGTGTAGCCTTCAAAGGTCAATTACAGTTTAGTTACAGCCCGCCGACAAAATAGTACTTTAAATTCTTGTAAAGCAAGTAAAATAACATAGGAAAATGTCAATTGCCATAGTCTAGCTCACCTCGGAACTATGTCTTAGAATTACACAAAGTATATGCACAGTTAATGTTAATGTGGTCTTGTTTAGTGAATAAGCCATTGTAATCAGCAACACTACAAGATTTACAAGCATGCTTATAGGCTAGTCTATAGAAAGGGTGTAATATTCACAAAGTGACAGAATAACATTACAGTAGATGGGGGGAAGGATTCATGAGGTTGAATCTTTACTGGTTTGAAACATTGATACTTATTACAGGTTCTAGAGCTGGGATATACTGAATACAGGCATGATTCATGGTTTAACAGTGAGCTAGCCTGTATCCAAAGGATTTGCCAACTTGAGAATAAAGCATTATTAAGAATATGTGTGTCAAATGGCAGGATAGCAATAATAATGACAACTTAAGGTAATTTATGTACATTATGCATGTAAATGAGTTAATTATGAAAGGGAAATGTAAACGGCTTGGACATAACCCTAATTATGAAAGGGAACTGTAGACGGCTTGGACATGACCCTCGTGTATCTCTTGGAGGAATTTAGTATTGGTAGGAATCCTGTGGGCCCCAGAAAAGTTGAAAAGCCCAGGCCTACTTGGTTGAGAATTGTGAGAAGGACTGCTAAAGATGAATAGAAGATTTTTTAAATATAAAGTACAGGAAAGACTTGCGTGGCAGAATTTCAGAGACCCTTTTGCTTCATGTGACACTGGAAGTAATGATGACACCTTACTTGTGTTCATTTGATGTGGACCTAGTTTGATTTGATGAATTGTGACATATGTTATATGATAATGAAGCTATAATTGGTATACCATCATTACCCAAATATGTGACACCATATGTTGCGTACTGCATTACTACTGTATAGAAATGGGGAAAAGTGAGTGGTAAGGAGAGAGAAAAAAATCTTGTTTACCACTGCAGCTTCCTGAGTCCAAATGCTTCTTTCTTGTTTCAATTACTGATGCCCAAAGGCAAGATTAATGATAATGGTCAATTTTGCTGCAAAATGAGATAACATAGTGGTGTGTTAAAAAGAAATATGTAGTAATGAGTAAATAATTTTACTGCTTTGCAGATAATGTCAAAGATGGAAAGATGGCAGACAACTGCATTCTGAAAGTGTGAAAGTAATAGTTTTAGAAAACTGTACCAGAAAGTAATATTAACTACACTTTTGGAACCACGTGAAAATCTTAATTTTAGAACTCTGAATTTTAGAACACTGTACCAGAAACGTAGAACTTAATTAATGGAAAACAGCTTTATATAGGCAGTCCCCGGTTTACGAAGGGGGTTCTGTTCCTACGCTGCGTCGTAAGCCGAAAAATTGTTGAAAATCGTCAAAAATCCTAAGAAAACCTTACTTTTATTGCTTTGGGTGTACTGCATTCAAATTGATGTAAATTGCATTTTTATTGAGTTTTTCATAAAAAAATTTTTGCTTATTCTACTGTTTTGTAGCCATATTTCTTCTGTCGGATCGGCAGTGTAAGCGTTGTAACCCTGGAACATGCATCGTAAACCAGAAAATAATTTCTGATGAATATATTTGAAAAGCGTCGTAACCTCGGAACGTCGTAAGCCAGACCTGTCATAACCCGGGGACTGCCTGTATTATAACTGTCTTATGAGTGAAAATAAACAACTGAGATAATCTCAGTTTGTTTTTGAGGTTTTTTGGGTTTTCTTATGAATTAGATAGCTCAGTTTGGGATGGTATTTACAAAATATATGACATATCATTTTAGATGGATAACTTTCGGTTATAAGTGTACAAAATTGGTTCGCTAAGACTTATGTGGATATGGAATAGGTCTGCTGGGCCCATAACTCACATTGCTGTTAAAGATACTCATGTGTTTTGTGTCCCCTACAGTGTTTTGATTGATTGCTGGTTGTGTTTACAGCAGTTCTTATGGATTTAGAATCACTTATTAAACTTTTGTAAGACAATATTTAATCTTGCATATTTAATGGCGATAAAAAAGTTTTATTGACAGAAATAATGCAACATTTGAGTCCTGGGGTTCTGTTGCTTGAAAATTAAAGCTAGCCAATCCAAAACGGCCTAGCTATGACAAACTTTAGGTTTTTACCTTCAACAAGTATCATTATTGTTATATTACTGTTTGCCTATTGCTAGATTTAACTTTAAACTGTACACGTGACTTTTATTTCAACAAGTTCCCAAAAGCAGTCTGGCCTAGACAGTTTTCATTAGCTTAGTCAAACTAAATACAAAAGAAAATTTTAAAATTATCACTAGGGTATTTTAAACCCAAAAATTCATATTGTAAATACCCTAGGTCATAAAGCATCGACTACAGTAGCCCAAGGGTATATCAGATTTAGTTATACAAAATAGTGACAACTAGCCAAGGCTTATTTACTGTAGGTTATGCTAATAAGGATAAAAACATGACTTATTTTTTATATCTTATTAAAATCTGAGGGTATTTATATCATAAATACTCTTTGGAACAACACGTCAGCTAGATTATCCAAAGGCAGATTAGGATTGGTAGGTGATAATGAGCTTTATTATTGAAGAAGCCCAGCTTAGGCTATGAGCCTGACACAAACAGTTTTGGTTACTGAAGAATGACTGAAAATTACCTGTTTAACCAAAGTGCATCTACGGAGATGTGAATCATGTATATAGTGTCTGTGTAGCTAAAATTCATACATTTGTAAGTCCGAAAAATAATTTTTACTCATAACGTATTGCTCAGGTACAGGAGTCATAAGCTTCATTCGTTATTTGAATGTATGGCTCAGTTACAGGATTCGAAAGCTTCATTCATTATTTGTGGAGAGTGGAATGCAAAGCACAGCGAATGGCTAAATTTAAATTCCACAGATCAACATGGCCAGTCTGCAATTAATTTCTGTGTATCCTTCGATTTTGTCAAGCTAATAAAGGAACCCATGCATATTTCTAGTAATAATAGATTAGACCTCATAGACACATGTTCCAGCTATTGACAAGCCCAAGGTCTGCAAATATATAGGCACTTCTGATCATTGCGCCTTTGAGATGGACACATCTGTCATTTAGTATATTCCTATTGTCACCATGGGAAAAATGGTATGGCTGAAATCTAGAGCCAATTGGGATTGTGTTACTGAAGCTTGTCAGGCACTTATTATTTCAGATGCTGTTTTAGCTTCTGATCCCAAGATGAAGTTAAATGAAATGCTGATGGCTATTTTAATAAGGTATGTCCATAGAAAGGTCATAAAATTCAGAACAAATAGCCAGCCATGGTTTGATGATATACAGTATATGTAGATGAGTTTACCATGACAAACAGACCAAATTCAGCACATGGAGATGAAATAATGTTCAGATGAAAATTACACCGTTTTTGTTGAGTTTCGCCATGCTACGAATAGAACTTACCATACAGCCGAGAGAAATTACAATAATTCCCTGAAGAGGAAGCTTGAAGGAATTACTCAGCCTCTCATCTGTGGTGACCAAATTTGTTTTACTCTCTATCTGTGGGTCAGGCTCGTCTTCCATTCCACCACTACTAACAGATGGTGGGCAATTTGTTAACTAGAGTAGGCTACTGGCCCTAGGGAAAAGGCTGAAATGCGTCTTTGAGCTTTTGAAGACAAGCAGTTAGCTGAGGTGTCCCTCTCTCTGATACAGTACTTTTCATCCTGAAACTATTCTTACAAAATTTGCATTTTGCTCTACAGATGTTAAGAAAGTTCTGGATAATCTTGATAGCTAGGGTGGAGATCTAGATGGTTTCTTCCCTTTGATTTTTTTTTTTTTTTAAGTTTCTAGTGTGTTGTCTCTGAAGATTAGTAGATTCTATAGATTTTTATGTTAACGTAGCTTCTTTGCAGATGAGTGCAGACTTAGTAATACAATGCCTGTTCCAAAGAGTGGCATATCTGCAGACTGTAGTAACTACAGTCTAATTTCTTGTCTCCCTGTGCTCTCCAGCTTTGCTGAAAAACTTATTTTTAAGCCTCTATATAAGTATGTGGAATGTAAAGAATTGTTAGCTTTTAGTACTTGCGATGCTCTTTTAGTCTTGACATGCCATTTGGGAGAGATCCTTGGTAAAGGGTATGAGTGTAGAGTAATTAAAATAAATTTTGGTGCTGCTTTTGATCTAGTAAATCACAAGGCACTTATATTCATAAATTTCAGAATCTTGGTGTGGGTGGATGTTTTAGGGTTACTTCAAGATTTCCTTATAGGTAGGCAGCAGCAAGTTGCTGTTGATGGGGTCTTTAGTGAACCAAGACCTATTTTGTCTGGAGTTTCACAGGGTACTGTACTGTTCTTGGGCCACTGTTTGTTTTAGTGTATACAAGTTGTATGGTTGTTGGCTTGGAAAACAAGGTTGTTCACTACGCCAACGATGCAACACTTGTGGATGTAGTAAAGTCTCCACTTAAGAGAAATGACGCTGCCCTCAGCCTCAGTTGGGACATGGACCAGATCAGTGAATGGTGCAATCAGTAGGGTATGAGGCTGAACTCACAGTAAAACGAAAACTGTTGATTAGCAGGTCTCGTACAGATTTTCCACACCATCCTTCCCTTGAGGTGGATGGGACTTTGCTGAATGAGTCTGAAGCTTTAACTATTCTAGGTATAACTTTTGACTCACATCTTACTTTTGAGAAACATCTAATGAAAGTTTCAGCAAATGCTGCACAAAAGTTAGGTATTGTTCGTAAGGCCTCATATATTTATAAATTAAGTATATCTTAGTTTAACCAGACCACTGAGCTGATTAACAGCTCTCCTAGGGCTGTCCCGAAGGATTAGACTTACTTTACGTGGCTGAGAACCAACTGGTTACCTAGCAACGGGACCTGCAGCTTATTGTGGAATCCGAACCACATTATGATGAGAAATTAATTTCTATCATAACAGTGGCAAAATCAGTGGAACCTGTTTCAAGTCATTTGTCCTTCCTTTACTTGAATACTGTTCGCTGGTGTGGATGTCTGCTTCTGCTAGAGATTTATCTCTTTTTAGATTGACTGGTTCATGGTGGTAGGTTTCTGTTTCCTATTACAGTACAGTATTAGCAGTTATGACGTGGACCATCGACGGATGGTCTCTTGTTCATCACTTTTTCGTAAGTTGTATTTTAACAGATCTTTCATAATTGATCCCTGATCCAATTTTCCTGCCGAGAGTGACCAAATTCACTGAACAGCAGCACCAATATGCAGTAAATGTGCCTCACTGTCAAACTTCTCAGTTCCAGAGGTCCTTTAATCCTCACATCGTTGGACTGTGAAAACAGCCTCCCAGAGGACATCGTGCAGTTGGAGCTCAAGAAGTTAAAGCGAAGATGCAATGCATAACACCCTAGTACAATTCAGCTTTTTATTTTAATATTTTACTTGCATTATTATTTGTATATTTATTAATTTGTCTTTTTCTAATAACAATCTCCTTCTTTTGTATTTCCCATTACCTTTTGTTACTTCTTTCTAATGAACACCATAGTATTTAGAAACTTGACTTTAAAGTCAATGGCCCCTGTGGGCTTGTTCCAAATGAATAAGGTTCATCTGAATAAAAATTATTACAACTTTGTCATTTTTATCATATTCTGTCGTAGTAAAGTTCATTCAAGTCTCAGGATCAAAAATTCTTCTGTGTATTAGATGAATCATTTATGCTTATACACTAGTTATGCTTATACACTAGTAAATTTGTAATTTTTCATCATGTTCTATTCAAATAAAGTGCATTTAAGTGTTTGTTTTGTCCTAATTTATAGTTTAGGTTTGTGCTAGTACTTTTTGTGTGTACTGTATATAAATTTTACATTCAAATTTTTTTTCATTGTAATATTTATAAATATGATGAAAACTAATACTACACTGCATACTGTATTATTTCACTACTAGTTATGTATACACTGTGTTAGTGTGATATTAATAGAATAAGACAAATGTAAAAAATTTCTTTTGGTTGCAACAAAAGTGTCTTCTTTACCTTGAAAGATTGCCTCATTTTCCCCGCATGAAGATTTTTTACCCAATCAAATAGTACATGAAATATGATGTAGCATTACATTATAATGTAGCTATGGGGTGTATGGCAATGCCATGGAAGGGGAATCCTACACCAATCAAAGAACATTATATTTCGGGGTATATGAAGTGAACTATAGTACAGTGCTGTAGTATCTTGGCACTTAGAACAGGAAAGCCCCAGGAAGGAAGGGCTGTGTGGCATGCCAGTTTAATAAAAAAAAAAAAAAGTCCAAATTTTCAAAGGTGAACAATAGAAATAAACAAAATCATGTAAAATAATATTGCTGTAAACACAATATTTTGAATTTGCTCTAAGATACAAACACTATCCTGTTCAGGCATTCAAAGTCTTTGGCTAACACTGTCACAATCTCACAACCATTACACTGTACTTACTATATTATTTCCCCTTAATTTATGTTATCACACACCAACTTGATAAGCATGTCTGTTCAGTCTAGGCATGTACAGTTATGCTGTGTACTTGTGATTCCAGAGTTGACTGGAGTTACCATAATACTCTGTGACAATGCTGTTTTAGTTAATGCCCCACACACAAATGAAATCTTAATTAAGTTTTTAAGATATGAATGTACACAAATTTTAACCTGCTGACTGGGCCAGACACTGCACAAGAAAACTCAGTCACAGCACATCGAATCTTTAAAGCTACACAGATTCAGTTCTCCAGTTTTAACTATTATTATTATTATTGTTATTATTATTATTATTATATTATTATTAAGAAAATGAAAACCTATTCATATGGAACAAACCCATAAAGGCCATTGACTTGAAATTCAAGTAGTGGTGTTCATTTTGAAAGATGTAACAGAAAGTGACAGGGAATACAGAAAGAGGAGATTGGTTACTAGAAAAAAAAATTAAAAAAATAAACTAAATAGATAAAAATGAAAGTAAATTAAAATACAAGCATAAGAGAACTGTTTTAGGGTAGTGTTCATTTGAAATAAGTAACACAAGGTAATGGGAAATACAGAAAGAGGAGTTCAATTATTAGAAAAACAGGTAAATTAATAAAGAAATAAAAATGTACATAGAATATTAAAATACAAGTCGAATTGTATTAGGATAGTAAATGCACTGCATCTTCGCTTGAACTTTTGAAGTTCCAATTGCACATCCTCTGGGAGGCTGTTTCACAGTCCAATGGTGTGAGGAATATAGGACCTCTGAAACTGAGAAGTTCAACAGTGCGGCACATTTACCACATATTGGTGCTGCTGTTCAGTGAATCTAGTTGCTCTTGGCAGGAAAATATGATCAGGGATCAATTGTGGATGTGAAAGATCTCTGTTAAAATATAACTTATGAAAAAGTGATAAACAAGAGGCCACCCGTTGATGGTCCAAGTCAAAACTGCTAATATTAGTAAACAGAAACCTACCACCACAAACCATTCTATCTAAAAGAGATAAAGGTCAATGTCCAGAACAACTCCGCGGTGAGATATAAGAAAATAGGTCACACTATAATTTTCACAATATAAAATAATAAAACTTTGTCTCTGAACACTTTTTGAGGAGATTCACCATATCCGAGATATTAATGATTATCTAATCGGCATCCTCGAAAATTTTCTAAGTCGTTTGTTTACATCCAGTAGCACTTCGTGTACTTGATCTTACTGGAGTTAGTTCGAAAATGAGTTTTTTTACTGTAATGTTTCTCAGAAAGAGTGTAATGTTTCTCAGAAAAACTAGTTCCCCATCGAATGATTTTCGAGTTTTGACTTATACAATACCTGTCCCCCAACCCCCTCCATAGCTAATATGGCAAAATTGTGGGTGTTTCCTCATCATAAGAAGTGGTCTAAAACGCTTTAAATACTTTTAATTTTGGTACTTTATGCATGCCGAGTTCTTCTGGACATTCACCGAGATAAATCTCCAGCAGAAGCAGACATCCACAATGAAGAACAGTACTGTATTCTAATAAAGGAAGGACAAATGACCTAAAACAGGTTCCATTGATTTTATCACTTATAAATATACAGTGGACCCAGCCTATTCGCGGTTCCGGATTCGCGGCTTCACCTGTTAGCGGATCTCTCTGTGGAACATATATGCACATTATTTGTGAAAAATTTGCCTATTGGCAGTATTTTTCATAGAGAAATGTTCACAAATCACTGTATTTTCGTATCATTTGCATGACTAAATGCACTTTTTGTGATAAAACTTTAAGATATTCAGGTATAAACGTTCTCAGAGGGGTTTTAAGTATTTGCGGATTTGAGCATTTTGCGGGGGCTAGTGGTACACATCCCCCACAAATACCAGGGGTTGACTGCATGAGGTCTTACAAACAGTACCTAGCTTTAGTGCGGCACTTGCTGAAACTTTCATTAGATGTTTCTCAAAAGAAAGATGCGAGTCAATAGTTACACCTTGAGTAGTTAAAGCTTCAGACTCATTCAGCAAAGTCACATCTACCTGAAGGAAAGGATGGGATGGAAAGTCTGTACGAGATATACTAATCAAGTGTTTTTGTTTTACTGGATTTCAGCCTCATACCATACTGACTATACCATTCACTGATCCGGTCCTTCTCCCAGTTGAGGCTGAGGACAGCTTCATTTCTCATAAGTGGAGACTTGACTATACCCATAAGTGTTGTGTCACCGGCATACTGAACAATCTTGTTTTCCAGGCCAACAACCATATTACTCCTATACACTAAAACAAACAGTGGACCAAGAACATTACCCTGTGGAACTGCGGACACAATAGGTCTTGGTTCACTAAAGATCCCATCAACAGCAGCTTGCTGCTGCCTACCTGTAAGGAAATCTTGAAGTAATCCTAAAACATCCACCCACTTCAAGATTCTGAAGTTTATAAATAAGTGCCTTGTGATTTACTAAATCGAAAGCAGCACAAAAATCTATTTGAGTTACTCTGCATTCAAAACACTTATCAAGGCTCTCTTCCAAATGGCATGTCAAGACTAAAATAAGCATCACGGGCACCTAACTGCTTCCTATATACATATTGACTATCAGCTAACAATCCTTTAGATTCCAAGTACTACTTATTGTATGTACAGTAGTAACTTAAAAATAAGGTTTTTCAGCAACATTGGAGAGCACAGGGAGAACAGAAATCGGCCTGTAGTTGCTGCAGTCTGCAGATATGCCACTCTTTGGAACAGGCACTGTATTAAGCTTGCACTCATCCGCAAAGATACTACGTCAACATAAAAATCTATAGAATCTACTAATCTTTGGAGACAACACAAGGAACTTAAAAAAAAAAAAACACACACACACAAAGGGAAGAAACCATCAGGATCTAATCAATCCCAGCTATCAAGATTATCCAGAATTTTCTTAACATCCCTAGAGCAAATTGCAAATTTCATAAGAATTAGTTCAGGATGATAAGTATCAGGGAGAGGTCCTCAACTGATCGCTTAGCTTCAAAAGTTCGATGAAGTGGTTCAACCTTTTCCTTAGGGCCAAGTAACCAATCTACCATTGTCCGTTAGTAGTGGTGGAATGGAAGATGAGCCTGACCCAAAGATAGATAGTAATGCAAATTTGGTCCACCACAGATGAGAGCCTGAGTAATTCCTTCAAGTTTCCTCTTCAAGGAATTATTGTAATTTCTCTCGGCTGTATGGTAAGTTCTACTGTATTCGCAGCACAACGAGACTCAACAAAAATGGTGTAATTTTCATTTGAACGATTTCGTCCCCATGTGTTGAATTTGGTCTGCTTGTCTACTTGTATCAAACCATGACTGGTCATTTGTTCTGAATTTGATGACTAAGGACATACCTTATTAAAATAGCCATCAGTATTTCATTTAACTTCATGGGATCAGGATCTAATACGGCATCTGAAATATTAATAGCCTGACAAGGTTCAATAATGCGATCCCATCTGGCTCTTAATTTCAGCCAAACCATTTTTCCAGTAGTGGCATTAGGAATATACTGATTGACAAATATGTCAATCTCAATGGCACAATGACAGAAGTGCCCATCTATTCCTGGAGCTCTTGGACTTGACAGTAGCTGGAGCATCTGTGAATATGAAGTCTAATGTATTACCAGAAATATGCAGGGTTCCTCAGTTAGCTTTACTAAATCAGAGGATACACAGAACTCAAGAGCATAACGACCATGTTGACCTGTGGAATTAGAATTTAGCCACTCACTGTGCTTTGTGTTAATCTCCACAAATAACAAATGAAGCTTTTGAATCCTGTAACTTTATCAACATTTACAACGATGGAACTTAACATAAAATTTGTTTGAAGTGTAATCTAGTACTGACTGTATCACTTAAATCCAAATGATTTTACAGTGGACAGTGGCTGTGAAAGACAAGAAAACAAAAAGAATCAAAAGGCACTTCACATTTTTTGGGGTGCATTTTTAAGGGCACAGTTTTTCAAGCCTTAAAAGCATAGAAATATAGCGCCAGGTTTGATTGATTATTGGAAACGTCTACTAGACATAGACATAACATTAGTGGGTCTAAATTGCAGTTTGGTTCTATATGATTAGATTTGGGAAAACCAGATGATTCAAGTGTTTGTCCAGTTGAGAACATGCTTGATGTGAGATAGAAGATTCGAGTTATGTGTTAGATGGGGGTGTTTTTATTACGTAAGCTACTAAGTAGCTATAAAGTTTATTTTAACGGTGACCCTGGGGATATGGGTAGACTAATTGGGGTCTTTGAATGAAAGTGATGGTGTGTAAGATAGAGCCTTGAAGCTATGCTGTGTTGCTAGGTGTAGCCCGTGTGCTTTATCCACATGTAATATGGGGGACAACTAAGTATGTTAGTTGTAATGAGTTGAATTTGCTCACCTGTTTTCATAGGATTAGGTATAGGCTATAGGAATTTGTAGCTGTAGAGGGATGTTTAGTCATTCTCTACCCTAGGTACGATCAAGTAGCTTAATGCTTTTATTGGGACTGTCTGGCAGATCCCAGTTGTTTGCTGGGTACAGTTGATAGTTTGAATAAGGTAACTTGTTAAGTGTTATGAATGTCTTATAGATTAGTTTTTAGTTTCTACTTGTATGTCATCAGTAATATGACATAACTTTATAACCCTGTCATGTACACCTGCACGAAGTCCTTAATCATTGCATTCAGGGCCATCCTAATCACTTTGTTTTGTGTATTGGCCTAAGGGATGAACTAATTTGAGTTGAATACACTTTATATGTTGGAAGATAAAAAAACAAAATGGGGTATACTGGACATTGCTACACAGTAAGGGAGTTGTTAAGTTACGGTTGCCTTTTTACATAGGTGCATTCTTAAAGTGACAGTATATACTGTACTTCCATAATGCTACCATGTGGATATCCACCATAATGCTACCATGTGGATATCCAGTTTTGTTTCATTGAGAACACTCCCTAACTGAAATCCATAAGTGCATGTGCAGTATTCAATTTCAGTCCCCTATAAACCTTTAGAAACGTAGGACATGAAATACAAGTTTTGGGGTTTTGATCGACAGTGCCAATTATATTTTGGTTTAAATCATAGAGTAATTACTATACAGTATTTGACTTTTCAAATGGTTGTTATACTGTGTGTAAGTGACAGTGCTTTCTGGAGTTTCATGTAGGCTCTATTAAAAAATGTTTGCATGAAAATACAAGATCTTGTTTTCTATATGGAATAGCTTTAGCAGTAGCTGGTATAATCATTGAAGCTTAGTAACAAGGTTAATGGGCTTCAGCAAGCAAGGAGTTGTGGGAATCCATCTACACCTTCAGATGTGAAGTGCCACCTCTTCTTTGGCTGGCCTACAAAGTGGATAACTGCACTCCTCCATGGCAACTGTTTAGCTTAAGCTAAGTGTAATTGCTTTAGTGGTTAACGATTGTCTTTTTTTTTTATTCCTATTGTGATTGTTTGCCAAGATGATTGCTCGATGGTTGTTCTAGAAAGAGCACTAAGCAGACATGCCCAGAGCATGATCGTATGTGTGTGTGTGCACTTCACGTCTGCATATGTGTCTTTTTTTTTTATTCCTATTGTGATTGTTTGCCAAGGTGGTTGCTTGATGGTTGTTCTAGAAAGAGCAATAAGCAGACATGCCCTGGGCATGATCATATGTGTCTGTGCACTTCACATCTGCATATGCCCTTGACCGTTATTCTTTGTGTTCATTGTGCAGATTCAGTGTCTTTATAATTGTGATGTTTGTGTCTTGGTCACCTGCCCAATGGGAAAAATACATTTCAAGGAGGAAGATGAGTCCATTGGTGTCTGATGAGCACAAAACCCACTAGTGTCACCTCCCCCCATATTGTGCCCACCCCAGCCCATACTACATTTACTGTACTGGGATGTTGTCTACCCATATCCCATCTGCTTGGTCTATGGTCTGTGTGTGTGTGTAGAAGAGACGATGACCAAACAGCTATACGCTATACCTTAAGAGAATTGCCATCCATGGCTTACTAATGGAGACTCACCCATACCCTGTTGCATTAATATTTGGATTTAAATAATTCAGTGAGTACTTGAGTAGGTGTAACATTCAAAGGTAAGATATGTCAGGGGTTGGCAACCATTTGGAGAGAGCGGGCCAGACTTCTATGCAGTGTACACTAATAAATTGTGTTGACCTCAGACCGCTCTGTCCAGAAGGCTACCTTGGTCTGTAGGTGTAAAGAAGAAAACAATGAAGTTAATGTAATATCATTTAAATTTTACTGCAGTAATAAGTGGATACAACTATGTAATACTCCTTAAACTAGGTAACAACCATTAGATAATTAGTGCCCAGGTGTTAAGTTGGTGGGCTGGACTGAAATCACTCATGCACTGGATGTGGCCTGCAGGCTGGGGTTGCCGACCCCTTATATAAGTGATTACTTTTTTTATGCTGAAGTTTTGATTTCCGTGACTTTCAAGATTTGGCATGCTGTGATTGAGTTTCGTACCAGGACTTGACTGATTAAAGTCTATATACAGTTGTATTTTCATTAAGAAAGTTCAATGTTGTATTTATACATTACTTTTATTAATTAGTCTATGGACATTGAATCAATGACATTGGTATTGCTGTAGAGGCTGGTATAGAAGGAGTTGGGGGAACAGACTCAAGTGGCAATAAGACAGAGTGACATCACCACAGTTATTGTCTAGTGTAACTACAATCATGTGTGATTGTAGTGTATGAATTTATTTACTTGGAATGTTACCGTTAGAGTGCCAACCCAAGCAATTTACCTTGAATCCCAGGGCACAATTTTACCCAAGTCTAGGCCAGCCCTATGAGAGCTCTTAATCTGCTCATTGGTCTGGTTCAGCTATTTTAGTAATAAAATAATAATACCGAAGTCTGATGTTTTTCATCAGACTCATTACAGACTGTGGTAAGATACTGCATTAGTATTTTCATTATTTACAGTGATGTGCTCAAAGTAGCATCATTATTAATTCCAGTTTTTCACATAAGTAACTTACCAAGTAATTACATAGCTAAACTTTCCACTTGTGCGGCAGCTTAAATTTTAAAATTCGCGGGAGCGCTCCGATGGTTTAGTGTAGGTGACCAGTCCCTGCCCACTGATGGGAATACTAGGAACAACTTAGCAGACAACCTCAGCATATTATAACGTAAATATTGTGTTCGCTACCAAGCTGATGTTTTCAGTGGCGAATACATATCAGCAAGTCTCAATGTTTGATAGGAATTGAGATATGTTTTGTGTGATGGTACGTTGAGTACTTCAAGGATGATTTACCATCTTAATGTTTTTTCTTCAACAGTGCAGACATAAACCTGATCTTTTGTAGCAGCTACTATTATTATGTCCCTGTTGATTCTATGTTTTACAGTAAATGGGGTTTATTTTGAGTTTTTGTGGTAACCTTGTCTTTGAAGTTGACTAAAACATCTTTGAGACTGACTGATCTACCTCCTTCAGAAGAAGGGTATCTGGGTCTTCGATAACTTGGCATCGCCTGCACTAAAGTTGAGAGCCTCTTCAAAAATTAAAACATTTGATTCTGTTGGAGCATACACTCTATACTATTAATCTTTAGGGTTCCATCCATACTATCCAAATATTACACACTCAGAAACAAGAACTTCTCTGTGTTTGCTCCAAGCAAGAAAATTTTATATTTGTCAGAACTGCTTGTTTATTTTGCTTGTCTTTTCTGGTAAGATAGATTATGGTGCGAAGGCAGGTCAGACGTCCAAATATTTTTAACAATAATCACTAAGAAGTCTCAGTTCACTACTAGATGTGAAACTAATTGCAATACTGTATCCATAATTCTAGTGATGTTGCAGAGATGTTTCATTGTTCAGGTAAAGATTCTTAGACCTTACCAACTGACTGTTCTTTTGATGTCTGCAAGGTGATAAGTTGACTGAGGCATAAACAGTGATAAACAATGTGTCATCTTTTTACCATTCTGTTATTTTGTTTTGTTGAATGTTGCAAGCTAACTTATAGATATGAGTTAGTTTGACTTCTGTTTGATTGGTTCATCTTTTAAGAACTAGTATTGGCAGGCCTAAGGCTGCCTTTGGTATGAAAATTAATAAATGATAGCCAGAAACCTACAACAAGCTTTCTGAATCAGACACTAAATATAAGGCTATTGTACATAGAAATACTTCAAACACAGTTAGATGTACCTAAACATTCACAAAGCCTTGCATCATTAAGCAACACTGCTAAGGTAGTTGGTAGTTGATACCTACAGTGCTGCCACAGCTGCATAATGCATAGTAGACTACCAAATATTTTGTTATAGTTTCTCATATTGTTCTTTGACCTAGAATAAAAAAAAGTGAACAGGCCTCATAGCCTAATAACACTTAAAAAATACCTCATCTCCTTCACCATTATATAAGTGAGGAAATCCTTACTGTTTAATCAACAACATTGGTAAACGACTCTTCACAACAGCAACAATCATGAAGGACAGGTAGAATTCTGTGTAGACAATGAGGGAAATATATATATATATATATATATATATATATATATATATATATATATATATATATATATATATATATATATATATATATAATTGAATAATTTCCTTGCTAGCGCAATGTTTAATAATAGTACTAATTGTCTAGTGAAGGTAATTTTGCCAGTTCAGACTCCATTGTTTTTGTGGTGCTTTTTAATTTTGTAAATATTGATTGGAAAGTCTTTACCACTTGTAGTGCAAGTTCCAGGAAGTAGTGCCTCTGCAATTTTTTTTCCTATGCCCTAATGGTTAAGTAAGTATTTAACCAGTAAAAAATTACAAGTTCTCAGGGTGAAGTTCCAAGTAATTTTTGGACCAGCCTTTTACTTTACAGTTCAGAGGCATATGACTCCTTCCTATGTCCTACTTTGGCCAGGAAGTGAACCTAGGTGATCTGAACCTCCAGTCGGTTCTGAGGCTTTCTCTGTCCTCCCTCCAAGAGTGAGTCTTCTTATGACAAGACCAAAGGTCTGTTCTGTAAAGTATATGAACAGATGACAAATTTTACGTTAATTTGTATTTTTCATAACAAACAAACCTGTGGCCTAAGATACACAGTATTGCCCACCTCAAGCCACCTCTCATATTTTACCTGGGCTAGAGGAAACTGACCCGAGGTGGGGTGAGGTAGGTCACCTACCCCTCCTCCTTACCACCATCTGGCTAACTCCTTAGGCCACCAAATTCCTTGTAGCGTTTTTTAACCGGACTCCAGCAGACTCTTAGAGAATTTGTCCTTATGTTAAGAGCGCAGATTTGTTAATTATGAAAAATACAAATTGACTTAAAATTTGTCATATACGATGATTGGTTGATCTTGACATACTCCAAGATGTGTTTGGTCCAGGATTGGGATTGACTTTTTGCCTTTTCTTGCAATTAGGGGATTGTGATAAACTGGAAGAAATCAATCTACCAGGACAGCTGGTGAAGTACTTGGGTAAGTTGACCAACACAGTAGTCGCGATAGTGGTCCATCCAGCAGACACTTGGCTTGGCAGACTCGGGGACATACTAATGCAGTTCCTCTCCTAAGATATACACCCAGTTTGGCTTTGGCAAACTCTTTTTGGTCATTCATGAACTGTGGAGAAACTTGTCTCCTACAGTAGTATCCATGAGTTGCTTCATTGTGACTCCCTTTGTCCCTCTTTTAACAGGGGAGGACAGGAAGGGTGATAGTGTATTTATGTGGGATTCTGTTATATTTTGATCCTCCCAAAGCTGGTCTTTGCAACACGCAGGAAAACTTCATTTTATATAAGTAACTTACCAAGTAATTTCATAGCTGTTGTTAACAACCACAGCAGCCTAAAAATTCAAAATTTGCAGTAACTATTCAACTGCCTAGTGTAGGTGACTGGACCCCACCCACTTTCGGGGTAAAGAGAGGAACGACGTGGCAGAGAGCTCAATCGTTTTTCTGCCAGCGTTCGACCAATATCGTTCATTCATGCAGCCTTCCATCATCATTTTTTGGTGATGTATTCAGAATTTGTCGTAACTTTCTTGGTGTTTGGCTTCGCTAGTGATTGTATTTGCTTAGTTTATGATTCTTTGCTTCGTTAGTTACTTAGTTAACTTTTACTTAGCAGAATGTCAGATACTAGTTCTTCCAGTGCTCGCTTTTGTAGTGAGGGATGTAAAACTAGGTTAGTTAAGTCGTCAGTCGACTCTCATCCTAAATGTGTCAAATGTTGGGGACAGGGTTGTGATATTGAGAATACCTGCATTGCATGTCAAGACTGGGATGAGGAGAAGTGGAAAGCTTTTAAATCTTATTTGCTTAAGCTTTAAAGGGAGAAAAAGAGGAAGGCGGCCTGCTCTACTTTCGCCCCTTTCAACCAGCAATATATCTTCCCACATTCTATGGTGCTGGGGATCTCGGCAGACCTCCAAAAGAAGTCTAAGCTAGACATGCTGGCACAGTCTGCTAAGCGTTCAAGGGAGCCTTCTTTCCCTTTCAAGTCTGAGTTGCCCCTCCAACTTCAGCCTTTTCATGGAGACAGGCAGAGACTCCAATGGAGACCCTGGACCAGCCTATGTGTTTCCAGGTCAAGCAAGAAATTGTGTTCAAAACCTCCATCAAGAAATGAGAGCCCAGTCCTTCGTGCTCCAGTAGGAGCCAGACTTCTCCACTTTTGGGAGGAGTGGAGTCGCAGAGGTGCGGAGCCATGGACAGTAAGTTCTGAAGGAGGGATACTCCATTCCCTTCAAGAAAAGACTTCCTCTAGTCAAATCTCCCATCGCCTTGACGGCTTACTCGGAAGGCTCCCAGAGATTTTCAGCCCTTTCACAGGTAGTCGATTCCCACTTTCCCAAGAGAGCTGTGGAAGAAGTTGGGTGCCATGAGTCAGAGGGGTTCTACAACTGGCTCTTCATAGTTCCCAAGTCATCGGGGGGATAGAGGCCCTTCCTCGAAGTCAGTGCTCTGAATCTCTTTGTTTTGAAGACAAAGTTCCACATGGAGACTAAAAAGTCCGTTATGTCTTCCATTCATCGGGGCGACTGCATGATCTCCCTACACATACAGGACGCATACTTCCATGTCCCCATACATCTGGACTCCAGGAAATACCTCCGTTTCCTCTTTCAGAATAGGGGTTTTCAGTTCCGGGGCTTGAGCTTTGGCCTCTCGACAGCTCCTCAGGTTTTCACTCGTTCTCACTCCTCTTGGCAAGGGGTTCCACCTCCTCAGGATAAACATCTCTCTTTATTTGGACGACTGGCTTCTCCGTTCCCAGTCGAAGGAAAGGTGCACAGAGGGCTTAAAGACAACTCTTCGCCTGGCTCAAAAGTTGGGCATTCTCATCAACAAGCAGAAGTCACAACTGTCTCCCACACAGGAGAGTTTATTTGGGCATGTATTGAATCCTCGGACTTCTCAGGTTTTTCCATCCCCCAAGAGGATTGACTTGCCTCTGCACAGTCCACCAGTTTCTCTCTCCCCCGGTCTGCTTGGGCAACCAGTGGATGAGTCTCATGGGCACCTTGGCCTCCATCGAGCAGTTCATGACATTAGGCAGACTGCACATGAGATCTTCAGTAATTTCTCAAGGCCAGCTGGGACAGGAAGACCCAACTGGACTCTACATTTTTCCCATCACACAGGAGAACAAGGCAGACTTGCGATGGTGGCTGGTGAAAAAAAAGACTACTTCAAGGAAAATCTCTTCCACTGCTGAACCCCAACCTAGACTTGTATGTAGATGCATCGGACTTAGGTTGGGAGCCCTTCTAGGAGACCAAGAAGTCTTCGGGATATGGTCCACAGATCAGAGATGTCTCCAAATAAATATCAAGGAGATGAAGGTTATTCATCTGGGCCTCCAGTCATTTTCTCCCAAGATCTTCGGCCAGACGGTGATCATTTATTCCAATAACACCACTGCTCTAACCTACATATGCAAGCAGGAAGACACTCACTCGTTCTCCCTCTTCAAAGCCTCCAGAGAACTCCTACTCTGGGCAGAACGAAACCAGATCACCCTCGTCACCCACTACATTCAAGGGAAACTAAACATCTTAGCAGACAAGGTGAGTCGCTGCAACCAGGTCCTTCCCACGGAATGGACCCTGGACCCCCTGGTCTGCAGCAATCTGTGGAAACTTTGGGTCAACCTATCGATCGACCTGTTTGCAATGTCCAGGAATCATTGTCTTCCCTTCTTCTGCTCTCCAGCCCCAGACCCTCTGGCATGGATGACAGATACCATGCTCCAGGACTGGTCTTGACTAGACGTCTACATGCTTCGATGGTCAGAGAGGTGTTAAACAAGTTCTCCTCTCATCAAGACATCTTGATTACTCAAGTGGCTTGTTTCTGGCTGACGAAGGAATTGTTCCCAGATCTGCTACGTCTTCTGGTGGACTTTACAAGACTGCTCCCTCAAAAATTCTGTTCTCAAACAACCCCATTTCCACAGATTCTACCAAGTGTTGTCCACTCTGGCCGTGACAGGCTTCAGATTGTCCAGAGCCTTGTCAGAGCGAAGGGTTTTCAAGAGCGACTGCAGAGGCTATCGCTAGATGCAGACACCAGTCTTCTAGCAACCTCTACCAGTCTAAATGGACAGTCATCCGGAGATGGTGCCGTCAAAATAACGTCTTCTTCTGAGACAACTGTAAGTCAGATCGCTGACTTCCTACTCTTCTTGAGGTCACGCAAGAAATTATCATCCTCTACTATTAAGGGGTAAAGATCCATGTTAGGCTCTGTTTTTAAGCACAGAGGGTTGGACCTGTCCCCCAACCAGCACCTCAGTGATCCTGCCTTTGAACTCCTCCGTTCAGTCTCTTATGAGACCTAACTAGAAAGAAGCTGCTCCTAGTTGCATTAGCCAACTCTAAAAGAGTCAGCGAGCGCCAAGCCATTGACGAGAGTAGGTTTTACCCAGGGAGATGTCGTATGCTCCTTCTCTCTCGGGTTCCTTACTAAGAACGAAGACCTTCCAAGCCCTGGCCTCATTCCCTCTCCATTAAAAGTCTAGTTGACATCCTGGGTCCGGAGGAAGAGGAGACTTCTCTGCCTGGTAAGAGCCCTGAGATACTATCTTTAGAGGACTGAGAAGATGAATAGAGGACTGAGAAGATGAGAGGCCTTGCTAGTCTTTTGTGGTGCTCCGTTCGGAACCCCTCCTGTCTGAAGTCTAAAAATGTAATCTCCTATGTTTTAGGAGACTTAATTTCAGAGGCGCACTCTCAGATGCATGACCTTTAATTAAGGGTAGAGCACGTGAGGTTTGAGCGGTTGCTACTTTTCTTGCCCTCCAGCACATGTTCATCTCCTCCCCCATACAAGCAACGTATTGGAAGTGCAAGTCGGTCTTCGCGTCGTATTACCTCAAATAAGTGAATTGGTTTTCGAAAATTGTAGTACGTTAGGACCTTTATCCATGGCTGGCATGGTGTTGGTAGAGAAAGCTTAGGGGGCTCTCTGTCCCTCCTCTTATCTCCTCGCCTTGATGCAGGGTGTATTGAGTAAGGTGAGACTGAGGCTACATAGTACCTGGAGTACCCACCAGTTTTTTTAAGTGATTGGGTGTGGTCTTTTTTATTGCAGTATAGGTGACAGCATTGTATGTTTTTATTCTGGTCTATGCCCAGGGCAAGGGCACCTTTTAACTTTGCTAGTGCTCGGAGTACTTCCTGCGCTGCAAAGTTCCCCACTAAAGTAGGAGGCGACCCATGGCAATACCACCACGCCACTACAGGTTAAGATTAGCAACGACCAGAGGCAGTACCCACCTGCAGTGGCTCTCTTCCCAGGTAATGAAAGACAAGCAGTGTACCAGTGCTGGCAACTTCTCTGCTGTCAAAGTCATTACTTTCTTAATGTTTTGAGGTAGAACATGTCCATGTATCCCGCCTCCTGTCAATGTGGATTCAGCCATGTAATTATTTGTTAAGTTACATATATAAAAATGACATTTTTATAATAAAATAAAGTTTTATATATATTTACCAAGTAATTACTGAATCAGATCCCTCCCTCCCTCTCTCCCCTCACATGGACATCAGGGCAAAAACGATTGAGCTCTCTGCCACGTCGTTCCTCCCTTTATCCCAAAAGTGGATGGGGTCTAGTCACCTACACTTAGTTTTGAGTAAATTGTGTTTGAAAATTAGAAATGCATTTACAACTATAATTGAAAGTTATTTTGAATTCTTTGTTACATACCTTTATTGATAATCAATTTGAAAAGTAGATTAATTCTTGGATAGGCTCCTGGTCCCCCGCAACCCACCCAGGCTGGGAATTTCCCATTTTACATGTCACAGCTACCCAGACTGCTCTTTGTTTACATATGTTTACATATATATAATTATATCTTACAAGGAAAGTGTGTGTGTGCATATGTACATTATGTGTAAATATATAAACAAGTTCCCAACAACAATAAATTTAAATGGAAAACAACAACAACAGAAAGTGAGCAAAAGAGCTGAATCATGACAATCAGCTGATTTGGTTGTCAACACAGTTCCCTATGACGTCACTACTATATACGAGGAAATCCACACTTCATATAAAGTATTTTCATTTCTAGTCACTTTTATATGTATTTATGTTATCATTAGATAGAAAACCTTATAAACAAAACGATTATACCCACTAAAACAGGAATAAACACACTATACACAAGGAGGGAGAAGTCACGAGATATTTGTCACGTAATCACCCCTCCTAAACAGTGCCGGGAAAACGTATCATACATATACATCACTGATAATATAAATACCTATGCAAAACTAATGATTACTTGATGATTACATAATTTTGATGTAAATTTGTAATAAAATTACTGATGAAAAGAGCTCTGTAGCTATAAAACTATGATAGATATCGTTATAAAACTTTGTACTTTGACAGAGGAGTCATCATACAGTGCCTTGGTGTCAATAATGGAAAAAAGTGATTTTGGCCGATTTTCACCCCCTACCCAGCCGGAAACCCCCCTTAAGGATTGGTTATTCCCATAGTAGCATAATTAAAAGAAGTAAAAAATTATGTCCAGAAATATCCTCAATTCTGTATTTATACAACTTTAATGGAAGTTATTAACCCTTAAACGCCGAGCCTCTATTTACAAAAGTGTCTGCCGTATGTCGACAGGGTTTGAGAGTTAGCACCGAAACGGAAAGAAAGTTTTTTTTTAAAAATCAGAGCACGCTTAGTTTTTAAGATTAAGAGTTCATTTTTGGCTCCTTTTTTCTCATTGCCTGAAGTTTTGTATGCAACCATCAGAAATAAAAAAAAATATCATATATAAATATTAGAATATATGACAGCGCAAAAAAATAATTTCATGTATAATTGTATACCAATCACGCTGTGAGCAAAACGGTTAAAGCTAATGAGTAATTTTTTTCTCGCTGTATTGTACACTAAATTGCGATGATTTTGGTATATAACAAATTGTGAAGCGATCAAAGCAACACAGAGAAAATATTATCACAAAATGATGCATGAATTCGTAACGCGCGGACATAAAAAAACGTTTTTAAAAAAAATTCACCATAAATTGAAATATTGTGCTAGAAACTTCCCATTTGTTGCAAAATGAAGGTAAATGATTGAATATTACTAGAATGCAAGAGTTTTAGCTTACAGTTGCATTTTTCGACCATTTCGGTCGAGTCAAAGTTGACCAAAGGTTGAAATTTCTGCACTTATCGTGATTTATATGAAAATATTTCAAAACTAATAAAAGCTACAACCATAAGTTATCTTTGGTTGTATTCTACATGAAATTGTGCACATTTTCATATATAAAACTTTATGTAACGGCTAATATAAAACGGTGTAAAAATTACGACAAAGTGACTAAAGAAATTCTGAGATTTTCAGCAGAGTTAGCGCACGGAAGTAAGGAAAAAGGTTGAAAATTTGGCACATCGTTATTTATATGAAAATATGTCAAAATTGATAAAAGCTACAACTATTGAGTTATTTGTTGTTGTATTCTACATGAAATTGCGCACATTTTCATAAAAAACTTTATGTAACGGCTAATATAAAACTGCAAAAATTACGACAAAGTGACTAAAGAATTTCTGAGATTGTAAGAGCCTGACGCCGTCTCTTCCAAACGTGTGTGTTCATTTGTTCGTCGTCCATCGGAGTGGCGAGATGTTTGGCGTCTTCACAAACAGAAACATACACACAGTTTGATACAGAAGATTCGTTTGAACATTATGAGTACATGATTATAATGCTTATATGGCAATGCAAGTAGTGGTGATTGTACATACATCAAGACAACAATGGTTAGGGAGAAACAGACGGAAATATTGTATGGTTGAAATCGCGTTCCTTTAGAGAAAGAAAACGAGATGCTCTTGTTGTCTTGTCCACTCCGATGGACGATGAACACACACGTGTTTGGAAGAGACGGCGTCAGGCTCTTACAAGATTTTCAGCAGAGTTAGCGCGGACGAAAGGAAAGTTTTTTCCAAAAATTCACCATAAATCGAAATATTGTGCTAGAGACTTCTCGTTTGTTGCAAAACGAAGGTAAATGATTGAATATTACTAGAATGTAAGAGTTTTAGCTTACAATTAGATTTTTCAACCATTTCGGTCAAGTCAAAGTTGACTGAAGGTTGAAAATTTGGCACTTATCGTGATTTATATGAAAATGTCAAAATTGATAAAAGCTACAACCATGAGTTATTTTTTGTTGTATTCTACATGAAATTGCGCATATTTTCATATATAAAACTTTATGTAACGGCTAACAGAAAACAGTGCAAAAATTACGACAAAGTGACTAAAGAATATCTGAGATTTTCAGCAGAGTTAGCGCGGAGATAAGGAAAGTTGTTGTTGTTTTTTTTTTTTTTTTTTTTTTTTTTTTTTTTTTTTCACCATAAATCGAAATATTGTGCTAGAGACTTTTCGTTTGTTGCAAAATGAAGGTAAATGATTGAATATTACTAGAATGTAAGAGTTTTAGCTTACAATTGCATTTTTCGACCATTTCGGTCGAGTTAAAGTTGATCGAAGGTTGAAATTTTGGCACTTACCGTGAGTTATTCCAAAACTAATAAAAGCTACAACCATGAGTTATTTTTTGTTGTATTTTACATGAAATTGCACACATTTTCATATATAAAACTTTATGTAAAGGCTAATAGAAAACGGTGCAAAAATTACGACAAAGTGACTAAAGAATTTCTGAGATTTTCAGCAGAGTTAGCTGGTGCTTTCTTTTGGGATAAGAAAGAAATTCGCGCATGTGCAGCTGGGTCATGCTTGTAAACAAAACAACAGCGTGATCCGTGAACTACCAGCATCCCTCAAGGCGCATGATTTAAAATTTTTTGCAAACGAGGCCTATAAGTATTTTTCCGCGAATATTTAAAAAAAAAAATTTTGTAGTCGACGTATTTTACGTCCACTTGGCACCCGACAGACAACTTTTGTCGACGTATTTTACGTCCACTTGGCACCCGACAGACAACTTTTGTCGACGTAAAATACGTCCAGTCCGCGTTAAAGGGTTAATGTAAGCCCAGGTCTGTATATTCTTGATCCCATTCTGTACAAGATGCTCGAAGGAGGGTTAAGAGAGAAACTAAATATTTTCAGAATTTGTTATTATTATTACTGTATTTAGTATATGAAACCGATTCATATGGAACAAGCCCACAGGGGCCATTGACTTGAAATTCAATCTTCCAAAGAATATCGTGTTCATTAGAAAGAAGTAAGAAGAAGTAAAGGGAAGTACAGAAAGAAGAGATCGCACTTATTAAACAAGAAAAAAAATAAATAGGTAAATAGATAAAAATGTATTAAAATACAAGAAGAATAGTGTTAGGGTAGTAATGCATTGCATTTTCGCTTAAACTTCTAAAGTTTCAACTGCACAACACCCACTGGGAGGCTGTTCCACAGTCCAACGGTGTGGGGAATAAAGGACCTCTGGAACTGAGAGGTTCGACAGTGAGGCACATTTATTGCATATTGGTGCTGCTGTTCAGCGAATCTTGTTGCTCTTGGCAGATAAAGGGCATCAGGGATCAGTTGTGAATGTGAAAGATCTCTGTTGAATTACAACTCATGAAAAAGTGACAAACAAGACCATCTGTTGATGGTCCAAGTCATAACTGCTACTATTAGGGAACAGAAACCTACCACCACAAAGCACTCTTATCTAAAAGAGGTAAAAGAAGCACAAATCCAGATTAATGTTCTTTGTCTCTTTGTCTCTTTGTCTCATCATATTTTTTATGTTGTACAGTACCTGAGTAAATCCAGGCAGCTGTTCAGTACAGTACCTGAGTAAATCCAGGCAGCTGTTCAGTACAGTACCTGAGTAAATCCAGGCAGCTGTTCAGAATTCATCTTTATGTTTTTCCAATTTTATGTACTTTGCTGGGGAATACCTTAATGTAAAAGGCAAAAAAAATCTTACGTTCCAATATCATGTTCCCATTGCTTATACATCATTTGCACTTAGGACCTCTAACTAGTAGATCTGTGTACTGTACTTGACTGTATCTCAACTATCATGAATCAGTCTTTGCACATATTCAAGCATAAGTTAGACACACACCTGGATATACTTCGGGGCATAATTCGGACTCAGTTTTTAACTTTGTACTAAATCTCAGTTCAGATTTATCATTGTGTCAGTAACTGTAATTAGTATCTAGGTCCACACAGGAGAAGGTGTCTGTGAGTTATTTTCCCTCAGATTTATCATTCTCTTTTTTTTTCAACTTTTGAAATAGTCAGGTAATTACATATCTTGTTCACTGTTAAAGTCTATCTCATAATCAACACACCTTCCTTTTTTGTATGGTACTTATCAAGTAGACAACTTGCCCTACATTGAAGGTTGTTCCTCTTGTTAAATTTGTTGGCACAATGCCCAACTTAGTGTTGTTGAACTAATATTTTTTTCATTACAGCATCTTGCTCTGGCAGTCTTAGTCTCAGGTTAAACTGTAGAGCTTACTGTTTTCCTTTGTGTATAACAGATGTCACATTTTCTGTGCTCATCTCCTTTGAATTTTCTTTATATTACTATGGGTATCTGTTTAGTCTACATACATGAATTGAAATATGCAGCTAATGTAATGACTAGGGGGTTTGATGAATATCAGTGAATACATTGAGAGATGATTAGCGATGAATGTGGTTGGTTTGGCCCAATTTCTGAAATTGAGTACTGTAATACTGTACCCCATTCTTTTCCTTTTTTGTATTTTATTACTTGTATCATTATTACACTAGTTTCATTCAGGATAATTTGGATAGGCATTAATTGTTTTAGTACATAAACTACTGAACATCTAGCAAAACTGCTGTAGAACTTTGAATTAGAGAATCAAACAGGAGACCTTGCCTTTAGAGACAAAACAGGAAAACTTACTTTAAAAGTGATTCCCAGTATGCAGGTTTTTAGAATAAAAGAATAGGCAAGTTACACTGTAGTAAGAACCTACAGTAAATGATTCAGATTATTTTGTATGGGTTGCTTGTGTTATATCTCCCTTTCTTGGGTATCAACTTTTTCTCTTTTTTTTTTATTAAGAACAAATATTGCCTCAGTACTTCAGTACATTACAGTAATATGTTGTAAATGTATTTATTTGACTGTGTTATGACCAGTTTGTGGAGGGGTATATAATTTTCAGAATGTTTCTTGGATAGTAATGGTTGTCTGGAAATATGTTAAGACTTCCCAAAGATATTTTACTTGAGAACTTAGCATAGATGTTTTGACAGTATTGGTGGTGGTTTAGCTCTTTGGGCTTTTTATTTTTTTTTCATTTATTTATTTATTTTTTTGTAATGAGATGGTTATTTAGGTTTACTGTGTTAGTGCAAGACAAACTAGAAGAGGATATTTAAATGCCAGGCAAGATATTTACATTTTCTTAGTTCTTTGCATTAATGTACATTTTATTTTCTTTTCAGGGAAAAATTTGTACAACAATGAACATGTTGCCATTAAGTTGGTGAGTACTTGATTTTCTTCATTGCTCTCTTTGGATATACTGTACATGTACTGATATAGTCACTACCTGACTTACAGACGAGTTACGTTCCGTACAGCGGTTCATATAGTGAATTGTTCTTAAGTTGGTTTTTAATATGTAGCGCATAATTTTTGTTAATGTTTACATTCCCGAGTAAACTTGGTAGTTATAGATTACTGGTATACTGTTTTTACTGTATTTTTAAATCATGCAGTGTTTATAAAGAATTAATTTAGATATTAGAAAGGTAAAAAGAACACAATGAAATTTTGATTCATGCAACATTCAAAATTTATTATTTTTTTTTCATGCTTTGACATTGGAAGTTCACAAAGTAAACAATGCACACCACTTTCTGTTGACAAAAATAACATACTGTACTAAACTTCTCTTATGAGGAGAGGAAATATAGAAAATAGTTCATCAAAGAAAGAGTTAATTGGGAAATAGAAATAAATAGGAATATTTACAAGTATGAGCGAGTTTTCTCGTGATTGTAAGGAGAGTACATGGTACAGTAATTAATCATGAGAAAACTCGGGATAATCAGGGAAGGGGTTAAAGGAACAACTTCTTCCTCGTGTTCTTCTGTTCTTTGCAAAAATTCTTACTAGCAGAATAGAAGTGCAGAGGAAAATTTGAAGTAACGGGTGTAAAGGGTGAGCTCTCCAGACAATTTTAACTTGTGACCCTCTCTGTTTGCATCTCTGAATGTTCGTAAGTAGGGGGGTGACTGTGCTGTGTTTCATGTACTGTATATATTGTAATATTATTGTCATGTAGGGAAGTTTGGTTTTGGATTATTTAATGTAGATAAATCAGTGATGGATGATTTTTTAAGTGTTTTGAATTAAGGAATTTATCTGTTTGAACTGATGAAGAGAATACAGCGCATCATTCGTTTATATCATTGCTTTAATAGAAAGGCTTGAGATGCTTATGTGATCTCTTATAAGATTATTTTCTCAAATTATTTCCCCAGATATGAAAATTACAAGTGGAAATTATATAAATGGTTATATAGTTTTTGTCTCAGATTCCTAGATAGACCAGTAGTAGATTAAATGGTTGCAATTTGAATATAGCACTTATGAGGAAAAGTCTACTGATTAATATTTAGTAGAAGGGAGATTAAAATTTTGTAAGGTAAAAATCCCTCTCAAGACATTTTCATAATTATTGATTACAAATAAATAGTACAGATATAAATTTTTTTTCAATAGGCATTACTGCAAAGACTATAATTTTAGATGGGATGCAAATGTTAAGAATGTTTTCAAAGTTGAATGAACTTGAAAGAGATATGTTAAAGCCTTTAGGAGTAAGTTTTTTAATACTGTACATCCTGCTTTTTTTATATGCAGTAGTATCTTTTGTTGTCTCATTTGTGCAGATTCTAAAGTGTTCAGATGTAAAATTTATTGGTAAACTAGTTTGTGTGTAGGATATTTTTGTTTTGACATTACAGTGCTATACTGTTCAGGACATGGGAGATGTTACTGTAATTTTTGTTTTTGACTTTTCTGGCCTTTAAGTTAAGAAGCATACTGTTTATTTTTTAATCTTGTTTAAAATGTGTGTTTGTTACTGTAAGAAATTCTGAATCCTATAGGTGAGATACTTAATCCTTTCTGTAATTTCAGCCCCCATAAAAAAAGTTATGGATCATTTCTTGCCAATCTTAAAAAAAAGTCCTTAAGACAAAAGAAATATATTATATTACTTTTTAATTATCTTGTTCCTAAAAAAGAGAATGAAGCCCTCAATTACCTAATAACTATAGTAGTACAGTAATATTTTTTCCAGTTGCTGCTCATGGCCATACATTTTCTGCAGTAATTTAGATTTTTACTGGACTCGTAATAGAACAAGGTGGGATGAAAACTTATAAAGATTGGTTGTTGAATACAGAGTAAGTGGAAAACAAGTTGATGTCTGTGAATGGGGGAAAAGGAGTAGATGAAGGTGAATCTGATCATTATGTGTTTGAAGTGAGGGAGAAGCCAAGAGGGAGAATTAGTACTGGAATTCTATCAGAGCCAAGGATTAGAGATGCTGAACTCATTGTTTTAGGGGCTTAGAAACACCTTTCTGTGCAAAAGTAAAGGTCCTGAGTTGCGGATTGATAGTATTATAAGGGCATACAACATGAAAGTTAAGGTGAGGCATGGGTAATACAGTTCGAGTGTAAGGAAAAGAAGATAAAGATAAAGTTAAGTGTAAGAACAAGAAATCAACCAAAATTCCTTATAGAATAGATTTGTGATAGCACAGTAAGTGTACTGGTTTTCATAATGCAATTTCTGTGATTGCGCACAGACTATAAAATATGTGGTGTAATAAGTACAGCACCTCATGAAACGATTCTCAATAAGAATGTCAGAAAGAGAGAGAGAGTGTAGCAAGTTTGTAGTGTTTCATAATGCAATGCTTATTTGTATGTCTAGGGAAACATATACTGTATTCACAGACTGAGAAATATATAGAGTATCAAGTACAGCACTGCAGCAAGTAAATGTTATGGAGATACCGGGGGCTGTGGTAGCAAGTGTGTAGTGTTGTGTAATGTGAAGCATCAGTGTACATGTAGACATGCACATATCCACAGTCCAAAAAAAGAAGGTACAATAAAGTAAAAATTGCCCATTGATAAGAATAATAAACTGTATTAAATAATGTTCAGTCAATTTTTGTAAATTTACCTTAGCTTAGGAACGAAGAACTCACTTATAAGATTTAGACAGGAAAGCATCAGCCAGATATGTTTCAGTTTCCAATAAATCTAGTGTATGCACAAATACGTTTCATTAAGTATGAAATTATACAAGATGTGAATGAATCCAGTAAATTTATTCCATTAAGTTTAGATGCCAGCTTTGGTTTGTGTAGGATATTTGTAATGAAAATAAGATATAATCAATGAGGTTGAAATGAAGACATGAAGTGGTACACTAAGCAGTGGATATGTATTAGAGGTACTGACAGAATCAGGATGTATTATAAGCAGTTAGAGGACAGGTGGGAAAGAGGTTAGGATTGTATATAATCGGTGAGGTTGTCACGTTAAGTGATGGTTTTGCGGGAACTGCTGGTTCCCCGCTCATTCCCTTTTGTGGATTGCTGCCTCCTTACCTTCAAGTTTTTTTTGTTTTGATGTTTTCATGGTGAGCTGCCGTTTTTCTGTCTTCAGTCGGGTCTGGTAGGGCAGCGAGAGTAGCGGCAGTGGCAGCAGCAGCAGGCAGTTTTTGGAGTCGGCGTTGGTCGAGTTTTTGAGCAACAAATTGGAGCACGCCCTACGAAGTGGAGCCGACGTGAGGTGGAGTGTGACCATGAGTAGTCGTGTGACCACGAGCTGCTCATCTTTGATGACAGCGTGAGGCTGTCCTGACGTCTCCATCGGGGTTTTCTGGTTGGTGGGTTTTTGTCCCTGGTGCACAGCTGAGGGCTGTCTTGGTGCCCCGATGGAGGACGTATGTTTGATATTTTTTTTTCTGCCTGCTGTTGTTTATTTTTGCCTTTTTTCTTTTAAGCTACTTTTTGTTTATAAAGTTAATTGCTTATTTAACTTGATTTTGTTTAGTGCTGCCTTTTGGCTTTTTTTTGTATTTGTGGTTTTTATCTTTTTACCAGACCTGACTCACTTGTAAATTTTGTAAATAAATTAATTTTAAGCTCATTTTATTGTTTTTGTTGTTTTCCCCTCCTTTGTTTGTTGCATCTGCCATCAGTCATGACAGCCCCGTCCTGAGTATGTTAAAGAACCTGCATAACGGCCCACACGGGTCATTACAGAGGTTGAAATGAAGACATGAAGTGGTACACTAAGCAGTGGATATGTATTAGAGGTACTGACAGAATCAAGATGTATTATAAGCAGTTAGAGGACAGGTGGGAAAGAGGATAGAATTGTATAGAGGGAGAAAGGGAGGCAAAGGAAATTATTCAGGAGGAATGGAATCTGAATCTGAGCAATGTGGAGGGAAAATGAGAATATTTGGCATAACAAAGTGGTTAAAGAGATATGAAAATGTAGAAGTCGAAGTTGAAGAGAAAGGAATATACTGGCAATTGAATAAGGCAGGCAGTGTTTTGAAGGTTCTGTGTAGAGAATAAATACCAACTGGAGGATGTTGGTAGGACACGGGCTCATAGAGACTGTAACCCCTGAAGAGGCCAAGAGGACCATTGGAAAGATCAAAATTGGAAAATTACTGTGATCCCCAGGAATAAAAATTATTTAGGACGAATCTTAACTAGAGTACTGCTAAAGTAGCTATATCTTTTCTCTGGCAGGCTAGTTGGCATTCAAATAAAAAAACCACTTGGTTGAGCCAGATGACTGTCTAATTCATGTTTCCCATCAGGTGTGTTTTGAATGTTTTATCTCCTGTCAGAATTCTTCATGCTGCAATTATGGGTGGTTGTTGGTATTAAACTGGTTTGGATAATAGCTTTTTTCACTTATTGTAATTTTGCCTTTGTTCTTTAGGATGTCTTCCATGGAAAGCATAGCAAAATTGTCAGGCTCTGTAGATGATTACTGTGTTAGCAATATGTTTAATTTTGAGTTAGACACATTGTTTGTGCCAGTTGCAGGGATGTAGAGTGTGGTCTTGAAAATAGATGAGAGAAATGTAGGTATTTGGATGAAGGATTTATGCTCAAGTTTCTTAGACATAGAAGAAAAAGAAAGCAAATAGTTAAGTCAGGGCAGAATCTGTCGTTTCTCCTTCTCAAGTGCCTTTGCTTTTGTTTGTCTTGCGTCAGTCTCTGGCTCTTTACTCTGCTACTCCCGTAGTAGACCAAAGACTTCTTCTTTAGCTCCTCTCCTGCTGAGAAGTTAGAGCCGGATGTGAACCTTATTTTAGTGTCAGTTAAAAGTTTAGTGAATTATAGGGAACTGTTCTGTGTCCCTCTGTAGTGTGTCTTTTCTTGTTCCCCTTTGAAAGGTAAGGTGTAGGTGCTGTCGTCTTTGCACACCAAACTCAGAACTGGCCTGCGACATGGAAGACTGTGCTGCCAGGGAACGGGTCAGATCTTTGGGTGATGCGGTTATGTACCCTTGTCACCATTATCTCATTTACTATGTTCTAATACCTGTTTAGTGGGGTTACCATTATCTCATTTACTATGTTCTAATACCTGTTTAGTGGGGTTGCTGAAGGATTGTTTTTGGTAAATGCTACTTGTATATCATTATTTCAACTTCACTGTCGGAGGTATCTAGTAATGATATTAGCACTGCCAGGACTGATAGTAAAGTTATACTGTAGGCAGTGTTCTTAAAAAATGTCTGCAGTGAGTTGTTCTCATTTTGATGTTATAGTAACTCAGTAGTGGAACCAATTTCTTTTACTTCTTATTCTACATCCTCTTCCCTCTGCCCCTGCTAATATTTCATTTCCAGTTCTGCCATCATTATGGAGTCTAGTTGATTTTGAGCTAGATGCATTTCTGACTCTTTACTGTCCAAGGCTTTCCTTCTGGGAGTGTTATTAGGTCTGTCAAGAATATTTTGTGTGAGGCACGGGTGTCAGGTGTTGCTGGCACTTCTCTTTTTGCTTCCTCCCATACTTCCCTGTTTTCTGTGGTGCCTGAGTTGTGTCTCAGGTGAGTTGCAGCAGTCTGCTTTTTCCCCCTGTTTTCTGTGGTGCCTGAGTTGTGTCTCAGGTGAGTTGCAGCAGTCTGCTTTTTCCTGGAGGTGTTGCCTGCAGTCACCCCAGACTCCTTGGGCAGAAGAGGAAATTGAACCAGAGGAGTCCCCTGTCGGGGTGTATTGCCATCAGTGTACCTCACGCAGTAGACTGTAGACATTACTTACGGTTCTTTGCAGCGTCCCTTCAGCTGCTAGCTGCAACCTCTTTAATTCCTTTTACTATACCTCCATTCCTATTCTCTTCCACCTTGCTGTCTACCCTCTCTTAGGAGTCAGTTAATACTGATCATGTAAGATTTTTTCCCTGTATGGTCAGAATTATTTTTTAGCTTCGTAGATCTACAGATCAGGCCTACCCCTTGGTACAACAACCTCAGTATCCTCTTCTGCAAGTACTCTTCTAAGCACAAGGTTGAAGCCAAATTCTTGAAGATGGAAAGAGGGGTTCTGGTCTACTACAAGGTCTCCCCATTCCTTTCCATCATCTCTCAGAGAGGTGAGACAGGACGTAGCATAACGGTTAGACAAAAAATATCTCCTTGTAGTGTTTTTACACACTTCCCCTCCGGAGATACTTCGTGCCCCAAGGCATCAACCAACGGGCAGTCACTACACTTCAAGAGGTTAGGGTGGGTACTTAACCTAACTTAGCCTAGCCTAACTGGTTCTAGCCTGACCTTACCAAACCTGCACTTCAGTATCCCGAAACTTCTTGTCTCATGGCATCAACCGGAAGGAAGTCACCTGTTCTTCAAAGGGCTAGGTTGTGTTGGGCTATGTTTGGTACTTAACCCAACCAAGTCTAGCCTAACCTGACCTAATCTGCACCTCAATAACCTGAATCATCTTAGGTCCCTAAGCCTCAGAGTCCAAGGATAGGCGTTCCCTATTGTTGTTAAGGAACAGTACCACAGTAGTTCCTTAGTCAACAAGAGGCGTGGGGGCTAGTGTCCTATCATCTCCTCAATTGATGGTGCAGGTGCAAGGGTTTGCAGTAGCACACACAGCACAGCAGTCAACCAGACACATACCAGGATGGTGGATATATGACAGACAAGTACAGACACTAGAGTCAGTGTTAGTGACAATTGGTTGTGACTTTTCGACATTTCGAAGAACTGTTTGATCTAGAAAGACAGTCAGGTTAGTCCTTCAATCTCGACACACTGAAGCTGTTACTATTCGGCACTGTCTTTGGAGACCATGGGCATATTAGCCATCTACCATACCACATTGAGAATATCACCTCTTGTCTGGTCAGAGAAGTTTAGCAACGATTGGGTCTGGTTAGTACTTGGATAGGTGACCTCCTGAGAACACCGGATACTGTTGATATTTGTGAGTCATCTTTCGCATCCATGGTTAGAAATCTCCTGGGAACACCGAATGCTGTTGACGTATAGGAGACGTCTTTCGCACCCATGGCTAGAAACTTTGTGGCTAGTCAGTACAGGTAGTCCCCGATTATCAGGGGGGGTTCCATTCTGATGGCATGACGATAAGCGGAAATTGGCGAATTTCAGCGCAGAAAATGGATGAATTTCATCTCTAGACAAGCAACGTAAAACCGGATTGCTGATAACTGGGGACCACCTCTACTTGGATAAGTGACCTCCTAGGAACTTCAGATGCTGTTGGCGTCTAGGAGACATCTTTCACATCCATGGTTCAAGTCTTGGGCTTACAACTTCCTGTCGTTCTGCCTGATTCATCAGGAGATCAGCAGTGTATGAGCATTCTGTTTCTAAGGACCCTAAAGGCTATCAAGTGCCCAAAGGCGTTTTGCATTACCACTTAAGACTTCACCTCCAAACTAAGTGCCAACAACTTGTTTTTGGTTCCAGCTCATCCAAGAAGTGGTGTATAGGAGTTCCATTTCTTTTGACTTTGTCATTATACTCCCCCTGTGAAGAGTGGGAGATGTAAGCAGTAGTTGCTGCTGCTGCTGCAGCAATATCCAGTTGATCCACAATCCGAGAGGGTGAGAATGTTTTGTGGATCTTAAGACATTTTCAGGAGTCTCAGGGTCCAGATAGGCACTCCTGAATAACAACGGCACCAGGGTGGTGCCATGGTTACACTATCCTCCTCCAGAGGTTTTTCATTCTTCGAAATATTGATCAGGGTGGCAGTTTCCTATACTTCCTTTCTTGGAACTTAAGCACGGTTCTTTTTATATTTTCAAGAGTCTCAAGGTCCAAAGATAGAAATTTCTCGGGGTGATAGCAATGACACCATGGTAGTGCCATGGTCAACAAAGGGCCTGGTGTCCTTTCATCTACTCTATTTCAGTGTAGGTACACGATTAGACAGTAGAACATTCAGTACAGTGGCCAGCCAGACACATCCCAAGCAAGATGGATGTAATTACAAACAGTACAATTGATAGTCAGGAGATGAGGACAGTTAATCTTGGCACCTAGACTGCCAAAAATTTGTTCAACCTCTGAAGAAGTTTGTTCATAGTCCCTTCTTTTATCAACTTACTGAAGTTGGCGCTGTTCTGCTCTGTCTTCTTGCACCCATGAACGAGCAAGACATCTTAAGTATCCATTTACAAATGGAGGCTTACACCTTTCGCCGTTCTACATGCTTCGAAGATGATCAGTGAGATTGATCACTCCACTTCTATGGTCCTGTGGTTCCAGTGACAGTATGACGTCTATGTTGCCTCCTTAAGGACTAGACCTTCAGCCCATTGCCAGCAACGGTGCCCAAAAATTATACCGAAGTTTAACCAGACCACTGAGCTTATTAACAGCTCTCTTAGGGCTAGCCCGAAGGATTAGATTTATTTTACGTGGCTAAGAACCGATTGGTTACCTAGCAACGGGATCTACAGCTTATTGTGGAATTTGAACCACATTATAGCGGGAAATGAATTTCTATCACCAGAAATAAATTCCTCTAATTCTTCATTGGCCGGCCGGAGATTCGAACGCCAGTGGCATCAGTCTGTACATCACATTCAGGAAGAACCTGTCAGTCGAGCACTAGGATGGAATGTACAGTAATCGTGCAGATCACATTCATCTCCTTTTACCTTGGGACGTTTCCCATACGTCCATAGACACCTTTTCCTTGGGTCCTGTGGTGGATGTTCAACAAGTAATGTAGTTCACCCAGCTCTTGAGGGACAGGTTGCATATCTCCTAAGGTGTGCTGCTGCAAGGGGAAGGTGTGTGTGGGATTGGCCTCCTCCCTTTCTCCTGTCTTCCTTCCTCTTCCATTGGGCAGAGGAACAGTGAACGAGCCGTCACTTTCTGGATGGGTGTGCATGCAGGTGATCTAGATGACTGAGTATCCTATCTATAATCTAGCTGTATTTGGATTAGTAGATGCAAATCCTCCCTTCTCTCTAGCAAGGGGAGAGAGGGACTGACTGAACAAATCAGTTGGCTATTCTTTGCTGTATAGTGTCCGACACTGTGGGTTCATCCAAACCTTTTTGAGTCAAGGATATTACATTCCATTAATTCGAAATGCCCAGAAGTCTGGCAATTGAACATCTCTCTTGTTCAATAGATCAGAGGTACGGTCTTCTTCCTTTGCTCTTTCATGACCAGGAAGAGAATACCGAGGTGAGCAGAACTACCAGTCAGTTCAGAGATTTACAGGCAGTCCCCGGTTATTGGCGGGGTTCCGTTCCCGACAGTGTTACGATAACCGAAAATCGGTGATAATAGCACTGATCCCTGGTTATCGGTGCCGATAACCAGCAATCAGCTCGGAAAATCTGGTTATCGGCGTCGCTATCCAAGCGCCGTAAAACCGGATTGCTGATAACCAAGGCTGCTGATAACCGGGGACTGCCTGTACTCAGAGTCCTCCCTCCAAAAGTAAGTCTCCTATATGTAAAGACTGAAGGTTTGTATTTGTGTAGGAACAAATGACAAATTTTTCCTAACTTACAAACCTGAGGCCTTTACATTCTAGGCCCACCTCTTATCACCCTTCATTCTCTTACCTGGGCCAAACGGTAAACTGCATAGAATTGAATGCGCACCAACTTGATGGCTGTTCCTTCTGCCCTTACTATCGGTAGCTATTGCCATAACCACCTTGCAAAAGTTTAACAGCCTGTTTTCCAGCTTGCTGAAAGTTAATCCCACATGTAAAGACCTCAAGTTTATGTTTAGGAAAAATACAAATTACTTTTAAAAATTTGTCACTTCATAGTGCAGCTGTGAGGTTTTCCTGTTACACCTTTCGAACCTTTTTACTGTCGATGTCCGTTTCAGCGATGAATGACCTCATAGGTCTCGGTGCTTGGCTTTTGGCCTAAATCCTACATTCGTTCCACTCCAAGCAGAGGAGTCTCCTGTTTTCTGGTGCATTCTGGAGAGTTGCACTTTGCTTTCTCCTCATTTGGTAGAGGTAAGAGATTCAGTAGAGACTAGGTCTCTATTATCTTCTAGCATTTCTGGTTCCAATAATCTCTTGATAAAAAACCAGGTTTTCTCTTTTGTTTAGAGTGCAGCTCGATGAGATTTCTCAGGCTATAGGATACAAAACTCCTTTTCTTTTTTATTTTACAGAGTTGCCGCCTTGTATGATTTGGGTGCATTACTGACTCTTACACCTTCTTCAGTCAAAGATTCGGTTGTCTTTGCCTTTCTTGCTCCTTTGAAGAGACACGCTCTTGTGATTGGCAAAGTCCTTTGGACATTGCTGAGGTAGGGATTTTGTCCAAGTCTCTGTTTACAGCTGTTGAAATGTTATCTTTTGCTGAAATTTCGCTCAGTATGATTGCCTCTTCTCTGCACCACCTTAGGGAGTTGGAGTTTTTGGCATCCGCTAAAATTTAAGAGTGGGAAGAGTCATTAGAGTTTCATACACTGCAGGTGGATGTTCATGTGCTAACTCTGTTTTGAAGAATAGAGAAAAATTGTGCTCCTATCTTTCATCAAAGATTATGTCAGTTGTTTTGGTTCCTCCTTTTGGTCACTTCCTCAACCTGACATTTTTTAAGGTGATAAAGGAGGCTATATTAGTACAGGATAATAGAGAATTTCTTGGACAATCTCTCAAGTCAGGAGTGATAGCCTGCCTCTTCTCTGCCTTTGGTTCCACCAGTTAAAAGTCTTCCAGGCTTAATTCCTTTTCTGGTTTCCTCTCCACTGGTGTCGTCTCCTCTAAGTGTTGCCTTTGTATCTTCACCAGCAGCAGAAGTATTTTGTTCTTTAGAAGAGGTTGTATCTTAGAGAAGAATGCAATAGAGCAGGTGTGAAGAAAGTCCCTGGGATATTACAACTGACTTTTTTCCAATGCCATTGTCCCCATTTTCCATGGAATTATCCAGCATGGGTCTAGCTACTTTCCAAAGAATGACTGGATGATTCAATGGACTTGCAAGATGCATACAGTGAACCCCCCGTATTCGCGGGGATTCATACCACACCCTTCCCCCCACGAATAGCTAAAATCCGCGAATACTTAAAACCCCTCTAAAAGCACTTAGAACTGCCTATTTTGATAGTTTAAACACAAAAATCCCTCTAAAAATCTTTATATCTCAGTATTTTAATAGTTTTATCACAAAAAGTGCATTTAGTCATGAAAATACAGTAATTAGTGAATGTTTCTCAGTGAAAAATACTGCAAGTGGGTGAATTTTCCGCGAATAATTGGTAGATACATTCCACAGATAAATCCGTGAATACGCGAGTCCGCGAATAGTGAGACCGCGAATACGGGGGATTTACTGTATTTCCACCTACCAATAAAGTTCTACAATTTTTACTTGCTAGTTCCTTAATTTGCCGGGAAAGTATACCAGTTCAAGGTGCTTTGTTTCGGCCTGTGTACGGTGCCTCAAGTATTCATGAGGATTTTGTTGCCCATAGGGGGATACTGTCATCTTTTAGGAGCAAGAATTCTTCTCTACTTATACTATTGGTGCGTGTTGTCCAACTCTTTCAATGGGATTCTGAGGGCTAAGGCTCTGTTGCTTTATCTGGCAAGGTTGTTGGGCATTTTGATTTTCAGTAGTCCTCCCTGACTCCCCCTCAGTCCATTCTCTTTTTCATGAGGAGGGTAGACTCACAATTTTGCAGGGTTTTCTGTTGGAGAGAGAAATAGACACTTCTTGTTTCTTCTCAAAGAAACAAGCAGCATTCTACAAGGCAATGGCTTCTCTGTTGGAGAATTTGTCAGAATAGCAAGGCTGAGAAGTCAGCCACTTCGGTTCCATGTGAAAGAGATTTGAGACAGGAAGATTTGTTGAATTTAGATAATAGGAGAGCAATCTAATATTAAGAGGTTAAGGAAAGAAAAAGATGTGGAGTTGATTAGATTGCAAGTAAGATGCTGCAGTATAATGGCAAAAGTGTGCATGTGTGGCTGACTTGAGTTTTTGTATTAAGGAATGATTCCTAAGTGGGGTCAATTCATACTGTATAGTTTGTCCACAAAATCAATGAGGTTGTTCTCACAGTTAAGTCTGCCTATTGTTCATTCTTTGTATAGCTTTCATGTATGTAAGGTTTACAAAAAGCTGCAGCATTTTTTAGAGCTTGTGTGTATGTTTTGTTTTTCTGAGATATTTTCCAAACCTTGAAAATGTGCAAAAGACAACTGCACCATACTCAAAAGATACAGAATGTAAAATGTGAATAGTGTCATTGATGTCTGTGTAAAAATATAAGTGCAAACAGGAACTCTGTGTGAATTGATCTGAGGATCCATATACAGTACAGGATGTAGTGTGAATTGACCCATAATGGAGTAAGCATGATTGTTCTCTTGTATGCCAATAAGTCATGGTGAGAGTTGACTTTTTAGATTTGTAAGAACCAGACATTACCTAGTAAACTGAAGAAGGTATATGGTAACAATTTAAAGTTAAGAAAAATAGATTGAAGGATTGCTTAATGGAAAAGCATAGTCGGCTAAGACAAGAAGTGTGTGTTATCAAGTGTATTGTTAGAAAAACACACACTGGTAGTTTGAGAATCAAAAGACATCTCTGTATGTAGCGTTAGAAATACATAAGAGGTGCAATGTGAATGATGGTAGAGGTGTTTGGTGGAGAAGATAACTTGGTTAGAGCATTTAGACTTAACGACGAAAGTAAAGTGACCAATAATATACAAGTGCCAGATGTATTAACGACGAAAGTAAAGTGACCACTATTATACAAGTGCCAGTTGTATTTTAGAAATATTGCTACTGTTTAGGTGGAATAACTTTTATACTTGAGGAAATGTTGACTGAAAGTGTCTTATAAGGATAGATGTTTTTAGCCTAATATTAAAGTCTTTTGTATGTTCCTTGTTTATTTCTTTTTTGTTGAAGTAGGTTTGTAATTTTATTTGAATACTGAAGTTAGTATGTTCTCATTTGTTTTTCAGGAACCAATAAAAGCCAAAGCTCCACAGCTTCATCTGGAGTACAGATTTTATCGCATGCTCGATACAGTTGGAGGTAAGATTGCTCTTATGTGTATGCTTCCTTAGTTATAGAAAATATTGAAATTGGATGTGGAGTACTTGATTTTCCCATTTTTGAAGCAACTTTACATCCAGTTGGTTGACTTAACATTTTGAGTCACATATTGTATTTGTCTTTTGCAATATTTTATGGAAGGTCTTTTGTTATGCAGTTTGTTTTTTAAATGTTAATTTTAAAAATGTGATTGGTCTTTGAATGATTATCAGTTTTATGTGTGGTAACTCACAAAAGCTTGCACTTGTATGTTGAAGCACTGAATTATTGTCTGCTGAGCGTTGATCATGTTTAGTAGTTAATTGGTCATTTTATCACAACTACTAAGGATGCACTGAAGTTCATTTGCCATTTGCTTTACTGTATATTGAGAAATCTTGCATTGGTTAGTAAGCATCAGTATAGTTCAGTCAGTTCTTTGCTGATTTGTGAAATGAGTGCTGTTGTTCTATCTTAACTATATTAACCCTTACTGGATGGACATGATCATATGAGGAACTATAACAGGTTTTGAGCATTATGCGCCACCAAGTCAACTCTAGTAGTTCAGTAGAGGATAGAGGGGGAGCAGTGTGCCTTGACACTTGATGGGGGAATGTACTGCCCCTCTCTATCCCAGGACATCTTTTTATTTATTTGCTGATAAATATACCCAGGGATTGCTGTTGGTTTTAGTTTTTATCTTTTATGTTAGTATGTCAGTTATAATTGTAATTTTGCAAAGTAAAGTACAAAGAAATATTAGAAAAACATATATATCACAAAAAGGTACTGCATCTCCCCTTCTCTGTAAATCTTATAAATATTTTACAATAAATATACTCAGAACTTGTTAGTGATTTCAGTTATCTGTTATGATATTGTGTGAGCTGTAACTATAATTTTACAAAATAAAATAAAATAAATTATTAGAAAATTAGCATATTTTGATGAGTGTCGTTGAAAAGAGGCCCTGCAAAGGTTTGTAAATATTCACTTTCAACTTCCTGTGGAATGTACAGAAAAATGTTTAAATTTTTTTTCTTACACCATGAGCATTTACATATCTTCCTCTTTCCATTTATGTGTTTTTTTCTTAAATTACCAACCTTAAAGTGTGCCTGGTCTGGGAGTGTGCTTAATAATATATTTAGCCTGTCCTGTAAGGGTTAAATCAATGTTCATTGACTTATGTTGTTGAGGATTCCTAAGTAATAATTATAGAATATTTTGATTCGAGGATATGCAGGATTTAAATTTTTGTGTAATGAAAAACCAGTTTTATGGCATAGGAAGTTTGAAAAGCCAAACTGAAAGCATATTTTTGAGATTTAAACAAAACCATTGAATAATAAATTTTAACATTTACAGAAAAAGATCTCTTTGTATGTCAGAAAAATCCTGTGGTAATATCAAAAGAATTTCATTGCTTGTTAATGTAGTAGAGTTGAATTTTATTGATACTGGTATATGGTTGAAAGTATAATATTTGTGTACTTAATATATTTACAAGAGACTTTATAATCAAATGCCCTCAGGCTAATTACAGAGTGGATCTTGCATTTTTTAATTGCATAATTGCTGTAGCTGTAGTTTAAAACAAAATGTATAGGTTTCCCGCTGTAAAGGTATAATGATGTTAGTGATATGTTAAATATCAAGATTTACTTTCACAGGTGTGTGTGATCATGTAGTTGCATGCTGATTTTCAAAGTAGTTTCAGTTTGTTTCCAAATGAGAAATTATGTGTATTACTGACTTTTTTATCTTTTGTTTGGAATATAATTGCTATCCAGTACTGTACAGGCAGTTAAGTAAGGTTTCAGCTGCTTTGTTCACTGTTGACTTGTGTACATGGAGTTTAACAGACTATAAAAACTGCATAAATGGAAATTTTGATGTTATAAATATGCTCATCACTCTTCTCTGTATGTACAGTACTATTTTCTTTTTTTTGTTATATCCAAGACATCCTCCTCCCTATGCCTGTTATTATCGTATACTATTTCCAATCCTTGGTGTTTTAGGCATTTCTTCCCACGCTGTCAAATGTACTTGGCTGGAAGTGATTTTTGCTTATTCCTCCTTAATCCTTACCCTTGGGATCAATAATATTTGTGCGAGTTCACTCACCGATACATCCATAGTAAGTCTCTGAAGTTACTTGTACTATAAGCTATAAGTTGTACTTACACATCGAGATCAGTGGTATGAGGTAGAAAAATATAATTTTAACTTGTAGAAGACATTTGCTCAGTATCATTTGCAATTATTGATAAGGTACAAGGAGAGACTGTAGTTCAGTGACTTTTTCTTATTTCATATACTCCTCATCATATCACTTCCAAAGCTTTATTGTTTCCAAGAATATTTAAATCCTCTCTCTCAGACCTTCATAGGATAATTCCTGCCATCTACACTGAACAAGAGACTACTGGGTATAAGTATGTTTTTCCATTTCTCTCTCTCTCTCTCTCTCTCTATATATATATATATATATATATATATATATATATATATATATATATATATATATATATATATACATTTCTGCCAATATTGGGAAGGCTTACAAAAACTTGAGTGCTTGCCTACCCACACACCTTCTACCATACGCTACTGAACTGATGTCATGTCCATATCAGCTCATTAAAGCCATAAAGTGATGTATAATGATGTGTTAAATGAAATGTCATCATGCTTTTAATCGCCAAAGAAGTGAAACATTTGCCTGCCTACCCCCTCCCCCCCTCTGTCAAGTTCATACAGCATTCCCACCCTTTCTTTGTGTGTTTGTTCCTGTGAGCAGCATTACTAAAACTTTTCCCTCCCCATGCAGCATTGCCAACCGCTCCCTCCCATCCAGTTGAGCCTTCCAACATCCCCCCCCTCTCCCCCCCAATTTTGGACATTTTTCTTGGCCACCCATCCCCCTTCCTCCCCAAGACGATTTTTCAGCCTGTTAAAGTGTAAGCAGTTTGGACAAATACTTAGACTTGCGTAGCGTTACCAGCCTTTAGAGTGCAATTTTTAAAAATTTTTATTAAATCTACATACAGTATATATATTTTACACATCTTTGGTCCCTATGGGTTAGTTGCATGCAGATAAGGTTGAGTTCCAGATAATGTGAATGCGGGTAATCGAGGGATTGCTATACAATATTTAGCCTATGTTTTAAACATTGTTTCACGTAGTTTGTTTTTACACCTGTTAAGGTTTTATCAGGTGCATCCAATCAAGAATATTTCATGGTACTAAATGCATATTGTTAACTACCTTAGTCAAGTAAGTGTTTGGTGCTGTACCATTTTGGTGATATTAGTGTTATTTAGCTAACTTTAGAACCAAGCACTGGTTTTTTTTAACTGAAGCTGTTCCTGTAAAATATTTTTGCATTTATTCACATACGAACTCAAGTTACTTCACACGTTGTTAACTTATTTATTAATTTTGAATAAAGAGCAATGATTGCATGCATTTAATAATGTAAACCACATGTAGTATCAAGATTGAAAACCACATCTTTGCAATTTTGAAATAGATACTTTAACCATTTTGTTTTGGTTGAGTAATGCTTCAGCAGTGGAAGCAGCATTTGTCTCAATTCCATTTGCAGTGGGCAACACAGGGGTTGGTAGGAATATTTGAAGAATTTTGAATTTGCATGTTGTCAAGACAATTGTGTACAGCATTTGTACAAATTTAATGGTACTCTATTCCAAACTACAGTAGGATCATTTTTACTTATTTTATACCAGTGTTTGTAAGAATGTGATTTATTTTTCCCCTAACGTGCTATAGTGTATTTGGTAAACTATCATTTTGTCAGTACTAGAAATGTGTACTTATTTTAATCAAGTAGGTTTGGTTCACTTCATTGGTTTGAGCAGTATGTTTCCATTTCAGCTGGCAGTAAGCCCACTTTTTTCCCATCAAGTGTAATTTAAATGATGGTATGGGGTTGATTGTTCCATTGACCTTGTAATTGAATTTGTTTTAGAAACATCTAAAAAAGATCAGCCAGATTTTCAATAATTTCCAGAAGCTATACACCAAATTATATGAAACTTAGTTTTATGTGTTTAATGTGAGACTAGCAGTTATGAAAATAGCAGATTCAAGGGCTATATGCATGTTCACTGAACTGAAATTTCCATGACCAGTTCAGGATATTTTTTTTTTTAATATTCACGGTTAATTATTCAGAGAATTTAACTACTACAGTATATCATATACTCTCAGCAAGAAATTCTCACACAGCATCCTTTTTTTTTTTTTTATAGAGGTAGTCAAAAAACCAATTCAAATCTGGATTTAAATAACATGTATAGAAAAAAATGGTCTACATCTCCCTGGGCATGTAATATGGAGATTATGTATAAAAGCACCATAACAGATTTACAACAGTAGCATACGATAAATCCATTACCTCAAGTTCTTTGACAGATGTTGCATGAATAGCTGTTGGAGCTGTAATGATCACAAATTTCTGCTTTATGCCTCTTTGAGTGCCTGAGCATTGCTGCTTAGAAATTTTGAACGACTAGCTTTCTTTGCAGTATCAAGTTGTGTGTCATTTATAAACACTACTATACTTTCTTTTCTAAACCTGCGTATAATTGAACCTTTTCTTTCTTCCCTTTTACAATTCCATCTCTGAACTTTGGACAGCAAGATAAAACATTTGTTGGTTTCAGACCCACTTTTAATGTCAGATGCTCTTCCATTTTTGTACTTTCCTATAAGTGTAACTTTCTTTATATGCTAAGTAGTTCTTGATAGAATCTATTGTCTGTTTTGATAAGTATACTGCTCATATTTCCTTTTAGTATTGTTAACACCCAGCATGATATAGTGTAAGCAAAGTAAGAGTGTTGCAGTTATTTATTTACACTGCTGTAGTTTGTGTATTGTGATGGGAGAAGTAAGTACAGTAACCTGGGAGCTATTCATACTTGTAGTTTCAGGAAGTTTGAGGATTCCTGCAAAATTTGAATAAATTGTTGTAAATATGCATTTGTTAGGTACTATAAAATGTTGTAGCTATGTTTAGCCTTTAAATAGGCTACTAAGTACTGTATAATAATGCAGCTTTTTAGCAAGCAAAATGTCTTATTCCAGATCATTGTCACAATAGGCTTCCCTAATCAAGTAAAAGATTCACGATCAGGTCACTGTATCACTACACACAAGCAATCCATATGTGGTGTACGTACTACAGCTTATGCATGTATTGTATTGGAAAGTACAATAATGTTTGCTATTTACACCTAATAATGAAGTAAAGAACTCACTGGCCAAACTTAACTTAGTAACATCACACCCGGTGCCTAGCTTTGCAAAGGGCTTCAGTGAAATAGTGCTTCTCATGTCATTCATATGCTTTATCCTTCAAAAATCTGCATGCATCTCCAGTCTCTCATCTCATAGGTCTCATCCAAGTAGAGTACCTACACAAGCCCAGCTGACACTGTCACATACGATTCTCCCAGGGGTGTTGCGGAGTGCATGAACAAGCCATTACCGTCTCCCTTTCATTATCATCTCATCTACATATGGAACTTCTGTTATTTTGCTTATGGTACCATTTCTTCCTATCTTGCTATCTGACTCCTGATAGTCGTATTAGTTTCATTTTCACTTGTATTGTCACAAGTTCATTTCATAAAGCAGTACAGATATCATTTAATTTTCACTTGTATTGTCACAAGTTCATTTCATAAAGCAGTACAGATCTTACTAGGCTCTTGTGTAATCTGATATTGGCAGGTAGCAGTGCCATCTGTACTCACAAAAACACACAATGCAGAGACATGAACCTCAGCAAAACTTAGTGTTCACCCACAATTGCAAAAACAGCTTGCATGGTGCTGAAGTTAACACTACCCTCTTCAGTCACAAGGAGAATTTCAAATCAGAGGATGATTCAGCATGCAGATTTCTCTCAATCCATGTGAGGTCATGTGACTGTTGGCCCTCTTCCACCCCCAACCTGCTTAATATCATTAAGCCAATCAACATATAACATTCTTGTTAAGCATGTAAGCATCCTTAAAGTATGAAATGAGTTCACCCAACAGAGCAGGAGTTATTAGAACAGTTTTTCCTTCCCACTCCATAACGTTTGATTCACTGCTGCTTGGCCATGAGTTCCGACTCCACCAAATTTATTGCATCAAAATGCAAGGGAGTGGTCTCTGTCCTGGAGCAGCTGCAACTTGGGTTAGTAGACCATGTGTGTGCATGCAGTTCCTGTGTTGTGTTGGGAGGCTGCTGCTTGAATGTTATTTTTCTTTTGAGCAATATATTTAAATGCACTACTGGGTGATTTTTATCTGTATTTTTTGTGGCTTTGGTATTTTGTTTTGTGTCTGCACTTTTGCATGGTAACTACGTGAACCGTTTCTTTGTGCTTTCAGAGAGTATTTGCATAGAGGGTAATGGAAGAGTAAATGACAGAGGGAGCACTGTATTTATGTGTAAAATCAGAGATGCCTATTATGGTTATTTGAATTGCTAAGATATGTAGGTTTTTTTTTTTTTATGCTGACAAAAATTGTTGGGCAGGGTCTTGATCATAGTTTTCTTCCTTGTACAGTAGTGTCCATCCATCAGTGTGTCTGTCATTCTTACATTTTCACTGGAACTTCCCTAACATAGTTTAGGGATTTCAATCAAAGCTAGATTGTTATGCAAAGGTGTTCATGAAGGAAGATCACCTGTCGGTTTTGCCTCTGTCGACTATTTGCCCATTTAGATATGTTGTGTCCATGTAAGGTGAAATTGTGACATGAAAGATGGGGACTTTTTACCAAACAAACATGTTGCAAGAAAAGTACCATTTCAAGAACCTTGATGGTATTTTCAATATTTCACCAATTAGAGTGCTTTGGAGACAAGTTGGGTGAGGGTTGGTTATCAACTTAGAACCATGATTATTGTCTGCAATATTTCATCACAGTATTTGCAATCCTCTTAGAAGTTGGTGGTTGGTAGGTAGGGAACACTTACTGCTTTAACCGTGCCCTTGAGAATGTCTTTCTATCGTATTTGAAATATTTGAAAATATCTTGGCATTGCAAATCCTGTTGTGTGTTTCTTTTACAAAAAAGTGTGTACTGTTTAATATTTGGCACTTGTCAACCAGAATTTTTATTGGAAATCCAGAATTTTAAGATATTTTCTACAATCTATACTCCAGGTCCAGACTGTTGAAAACAACATTGGTCCATGTCTTGAATGATGTATTTGAAATAAGCGTTGATCCAGGTTTAAAATGAACCTGAAATTGCCATAGATGTACATAAGGGAATTCTTGTGGAAGGTGCCCAAGACAAGAGAATGGAGTGAAATCGTGTCATCTCTGTACTTTCTGGTATAATTTGGGGATGTACATGGTGGCTTTCTCTCAAGTCTCTTTTGTTGTAGACTCAGTGGTTCCTCCTGTACTTAAACGAAGTAGACTCAACAGTTCCTACTTTGTTAAAACCAGATGGTTCTCTCACTTAATAGATGGCTTCATTGCTCTGCTGAAAGGAAAAGATAACCCTTTTTGCTGATCTTTGACAGAAGCAGAGAAATGAGAAATTCAATATGCTACATTGCAATTTTTTTAAGTGTTTGACTAATTCAGTTATTTTGTCCCACCACCCCATAAAATGAATAACCTTTTACCTTGTCCCACCACCCCATAAAATTAATAGCCTTTTACCTTGCCCCACCACCCCATAAAATTAGTAGCCTTTTACCTTGTCCCACAACCCCACAAAATTAATAGCCTTTTACCTGACCTTGATGTTTATGGAGTCATGAACTCAAAACATATTTTCTTCTTGTTTTTGCTGAAAAATGATGATTACTTAGCTCCTAAGTAGTTACCATTTTTATATAAGTGACTTACACAGAATTACTTAGCTACTAGCTCTCTACACAACAGTCCAACGAAACTCAGATTTTTTCGGTGGCACTACCATCGCTTGTGTAGGTGACAGGGCCCCACCCACATTCGGGACTGATAGGTACAACTCGGTAGAGAGCTTCAATTTGTATTCTACCGGCTCCTGAGTAACATTGGTAGTATTGTGCAGTCGCTGCTTCATCTGTTATGGATCTTGTCCTGTTTATTTGGTGAAGTTCTCTCTCTCTCTTTTGTGGTGGCTTTCAAACTTAGCAATATTGTTAGCATTAGTTAACTTTATTCCTAAAGATAGTCAAATATGTCAGAATCCAGCTCTTCAAGCATTTGTCATTGCGTTGAGGGTTGTAAGAATAGACTAACTAAAGTGACTTATGATTCGTGCAGGAATGTAGTAGAGAGCTTACATGTCTGGAATATCGGGATTGGGAAGATAGTAAATGGAAGGCTTTGAAGTCCTATCTGGACAAATTAGACCAAGATAGAAAAAAGAAAGGCAGCCCTTAGAGTCGAAAGTCAGGATATTCTGTCTTTGCCTAATATGGTAGAAGATAGCTGTTTCTTTTCCTTTGATTCATGTTATGTCTCCTATCCTTAGCCCTCCTATACCTTTAACCCAGACTCCTTTACCAGGTTCCCGTGCTTCCGATCCCAACACTGTTGCCAGTCTTGAAGCGAAATTTGATAAGTTTGAATCTTTGTCTAATACTGTTATGGAGTTAGGAACCTCTTTCAGGGGTTTTGTGATGAAAGCACCTTCCAGTGTTCCAGGTTCAGTGTTGTGCCTAGTGACAGTGTTGTGATTGTTGAGGAGGTGGCTGCCCATCCCACCGGTGCTCCTAGATAGAGGTCCCTGTCCCGCTCCCCTGCACTGGGGAGAAGACGTACCGGAGGTCCAAGGGTGGCCGGTGGAGTTTGCCCACGGACAGTTGCTCCCTCTGTCAAGCCTGTTGCAAGTTCCCAGGCTGCGACAAAGTGCCATTGGAAAGGCTTCTCTCTCGGTGTGAATCGCCTGTTATCAGATTCTGATGGCTCCTCTTCCGACAAGAAGCATCAATGGCGCCGTTCTTCTGCTTCTAAGCCTTTGAAGAGAGACAACTTTTATGCGGACAGTTCCCCACCTCCTGTCAAGAGGTCTGTACAAGGAGGATAGCCCCTCCTGCAATTTCGCTGTTCCACTTGCTGCTGCTGCCAGGCTTCGTGCGATAGTCTGGAACCCCTCTTGAGTTGTGAGCACCCTATTTTGGTCTCCAAGTGACAAGATGCTTCGAGTAAGCACCTGTCACCTTCTGCTAAGGGCTCTCTCAGCTCAGAGTGCCCCTCTACTTCGGCTCGCTTGGTGCCCACTTCACCACTTAGACTTCTTCCGCACTTGACCACTTGGCGCCAGCTGTGAGCATTCAGCATCAACTTCTGGGCACTCAACGCCAACTGAATGACTCTCGGCGCCTCTTCCTCCTTCATTGGCCCAGGAAAACTCTGCTTTAGCCCCGATTAAGTGTCAGCTTGAGGAACTTATGGGCTTTTTAAAGAAGAAGACAGTCCTTTCCAAGAGTAAGGACGACACCTTATCCCGTCTCTTCTGACGAGGAAGAACCTGAAGAGGATACTGCTCCTTTATCTGCTTATTCGTCTTTGCTGAAATTTTTTGTGGCTAATTTTCCAGACTTCTTTGAGCCTGCCACTCCTGATTCCCCAGCCTCGACCTTCCTTATGAGGAAGCAAACCGCTGGTGTCGCTTGCCCCCCTAAGTTAGTGCTTTCCTCTTCCCCGAAGAAAGTTCTTCGGGAAGTAGATGAGTGGCTGGCTATGAATAGGGAGCAAGGCAAAGCTACCTTTGCCTTCCCGCCTTAAAAACTTCTCAAGAAGTATCGCTTTTACGCCACCGGGGAAGCTCCCCCCTTGGGAGTCTCTGCCTCCTCCCAGGGGGACTTCTCCTGTTTGGTTGACACTACATGTCGTTCAGCGTTCCCCGCAGCCAAGATTTGCTTCTCTTCGCCTGAGCTTGATCAACTCGTCAAGAAACTGTTCAAGGTCTTAGAAATTTTTGGGTTCGTCAATTGGACAGTGAGGGCTTTGTCAAGAAAATTCGAGGATTGTCCTGTCCTGGCCAAAGATTTCTCTTCTGACTGGTTTTGGGGTATTGTCTTGCGCAGACAACGCAGTCAGGGATGGTTCTTTCGAGCTCGCCTCCTTGTTTTCGATGGATATCTTGAAGAAGCAAGAAGTCAGCCCTCTTGTTCTCTCCATTAGACAGATCCCGTCTCTTCCCCAAGACACTGTAAAGAGCTCCTGTCTGACCTACAGAAGAAATCTACTACTGATCTTGTGTCACAATCTTCCAAGCGACCAAAGGAAGCTCCCGCAACAGCAACCAAGTCCTTCTCTCCTCTTCAGCCTCATCTTGTGGCACAATCTTCCAAGCGACAGAAGGAAGCTCCCGCAACAGCAACCAAGTCCTTCTCTCCTCTTCAGCCTCAGCCCTTTCGAGGAGGAAGATCTAGGCCTCAACCTAGACCTTGGACTAATCTGCGCCCACCATCTAGATCAGTCAAGAAGCTGTTTAAACCAGCTGCTAAGAAATGAAAACAGAGTCCATCAAGCCCTGGTCAAAGCCAGGCTGCACCGCTTTTGGAAGGGATGGAGCTGCAGGGGGGTAGAACCTTGGTTAGTCAAAGTGTTGGGAAGGATATTCCATCCCTTTCCAAGAGAAGCCTCCCTTATCCAAGTTGCTGATCAACTTGATAGCTTACTCGGCACTCTCTTAGAGGTTTGCTGCCCTTTCTCAGGAAGTTGAGTCCCTTATTCGCAAAGGGGTGGTAGAGGTGGTGTTGGATCACGGCTTGGAGGGATTTTACAACCGTCTCTTTGTGGTCCCCAAGTCATCGGGGGGCTGGAGACCAGTTCTGGATGTCAGCACCCTGAATCATTTCATGCTGGAAGCCACTCTTGTTATGCTCTCTCTCCATCAGGGCAACTGGATGGTCACTCTGGACATGCAGGACACCTATTTCCATGTCCTGATACATCCTGATTCAAGAAAGTTCTTGCATTTTTTGTTTCGGGGCAAAGTTCTCCAGTTTTGGGCCTTGTGCTTCAGCCTGTCCACAGTCCCACAAGTGTTCACTCGGACCCTCGCTCCTCTTGGGAAATGGCTTCACCTTTTTGACATCAACATTTGCCTCTGTCTCAACGATTGGCTGCTCTGCTCCCCTTCGGAGGAGAAGTGTGCGGAGGGCTTGAAAAAAACTCTTCACCTAATGCAGGAGTTGGGCATTTTGGTCAACTTTCAGAAATCGCAATTAGTTCCGACCCAGAAGATTCTCTATTTAGGGATGATTCAAGACTCAGACTTTTCGGGTTTTTCTCTCTCCCAAAGGGATTGACTCCTGTCTCCATACTGTCCGGGAGTTCCTAGACCTTAGCACTTGTTCAGCAGTTCAGTGGATGAGTCTGCTGAGGACCTTGGCCTCATTAGAACCGTTTGTGAAGTTGGGCAAGCTTCACATGAGGCTGCCTCAGCTTTATCTGAAAGCGTGCTGGAGCAGGAAATCCGAACCGAACTCCTTTCTGTTCTCCATCTCTTCAGAGATCAAGATGGACCTGCGATGGTGGTTGTCCATAGGAAGACTTCGAGAAGGGAAGTCTAATCTACCTCTGCACCCCGACCTAGAATTTTATTTCGATGCTTCAGATATAGGTTGGGGAGCCCTTTTAGGGAGTCAGAAGATGTCAGGGATGTGGTCAGTAGATCAGAGAGCTCTCCACATCAATGTGAAGGAACTAAAGGCCATTCACATGGGTCTCCAGGCCTTCTCTCCTCTAGTTACCGGCAAAGTAATAATGGTCTACGTGGACAACACCATGGCACTGCCTTTTGTCCACAAACAAAGGGGCACCCACTCCTTCATTCTCTAGAGATGGCGAAAGACCTCCTTCTCTGGGCAGAGCAGAACCAGATGAAGATTATCACTCGCTTCATTCAAGGGAAAATGAATGTCCTCGCAGACAAATTGAGACATTCCAACAAAGTTTTGCCGGCGGAGTGGACCCTGGACTCCCTCGTATGTGACGATCTCTGGAAGCTTTGGGGCAAACCAGCTGCGGACCTCTTCGCAACATCAAGAAATCGTCTGCCTCTCTTTTGCTCCCCTAGTCCCGGACCCGTTCACATGGGCGACGGATGCCATGCTGTTGGACTGGACAGGCCTGGATGTCTACACCTTTCCACCTTTCAGGTTGATCAGAGGTGATCAACAAGTTCTCCTATCACCAGAATGTCTCAGTGACCCTGATCGCTCCGTTCTGGCCCAGGAAGGAATGGTTTCCGTATCTGCTGCGACTGTTAGTAGACTTTCCAAGACTCTTGCTACAAAAACAGTCGCTGCACAGACAGCCCCACTTCCTCAGGTTCCATCAAGGATTGTCCGCTCTGGCCCTGATAGGCTTCAGACTGTCAGGAGCCTCGTCAGAGCAAAAGGCTTTTCGAGGTAAGCTGCAGAAGCTATTGCTAGATGCAGATCTTCTAGCAAGCTCTACCAATCCAAGTGGTCAGTTTTTAGAGGATGGCGCCAACATAACAGCATCCCATCTTCTGAAACCCCTATAAGCCAGATAGCTGACTTTTTACTTCTCCTGAGGACCGACAGGAAGTTGTCTACTTCCACTATCAAGGGGTATAGGTCAATGCTTTCTTCGGTTTTTAAGCATAGGGTGGAATTTGGACGTTGTTCTGAAGTGGCTCTCTAGCTTAACTTTCAAACCTCTCGGCTCAACCTCTTTTAAGAGTCTTATCTTCCGAAGAAGACTCTTTCTCGTGATGTTGGTGGCCGCCAAGCGCATTAGCGAGCTGAAAGCCTTCAACAAGAGCGTAGGAGAGTAGGTTTTCAAATGGAAATGCAGTATGCTCTCTCTCTCTTGGTTTCCTCGTAAAGAATGAGGGAGTTTCCAAGCCATGGCCTCGCTCTTTTGTTATTTAGAAATTAACGGACATCCTTGGTCCAGAGGAAAAAGAGAAATTACTTTGTCCTCTGAGATCCTTGAAGTACTACCTTCAGCGGACAGAAAAGACCAGAGGACGTTTGGACAAGCTTTGGTGCTCAGTGAGGAACCCTTCATGTCCTCTCTCAAAGAATGTTCTTTCATTTTTCCTGAGAAGCTTGATTATGGAAGCACATTCTCAAGTTCATGAAGATGTTTTACCTTCCCTTAAGGTCAAAGCTCATGAGGTTCGGGCTGTCGCAACATCTCTGACTTTTTGCTGTAACGTCTCTTGAGAACATTCTACAATCAACATTTTGGAAGTGTTTGTTTCACATTATCTTAAAGATGCAGAAACTATGTTTAATAATGGTTGTACTTTTGGGTCCTTTATCTGTGGCTGACATGGTGTTGGGAAAGGTAGCCTAGGGGGCTTTCTGTCGCTCTGCTTTCCTCTCTCCTTGATGTTAGGCGTTGAATTCAAGGGAAGCCTGGGGGTACATTGTATGTGGAGTACCCTCCAGTTTTTATTGGTTGGGGTGTGGGTTTTATTCTAGTGTAGTTAACATCATTGTTTTTTTTATTCTGGTTGTTGCCCAAGGCAAGGGCACTTTTTGTTAATCCTTGTCAACCATGGGTGAACTTCCTTGGCTGCAAAGTCTCCACTAAAGTAGAGGTGATTCTTGGCCATACTGCCACATCCTCTATAGTACTGACCAAAGGCAGTATCCACCTGAAGCAGCTCTCTTACCAGGTAAGGAACAACAAGCATTATACTAATGCCAGCAGCTTTTTTATTCCAAAGTCATTACTTTTATTAATGGTTTGGAGTAGAATATGTCCATGTATCCCACCTCCTCTCAATGTGGAATGAGCTATGTAATTACTTGCTAAGTCACTTATATAAAAATGATATTTTTATGATAAAATAAGGTTTTATATACATATACCAAGTAATTGCATAATTGAAGCCCACCCTCCTCCCCCCTATGGACAATGAGCATCAAACGAATTGAAGCTCTCTGCTGAGTCGTACCTATCAGTCCCGAATGTGGGCAGGGCCCTGTCACCTACATAAGTGATGGTAGCACCACCGCGAAAATTTGAGTTTTGTTAGACTGCTGTGTAGAAAGCTAGTAGCTATGTAATAACTTGGTAAGCATATATAAATCTTATTTTATCAAAAATATCATATATGCTGGAATATTAGAGACAAATTTACATTAGCCAGAAAAAAAAAATGCAATCAGGCCCATGGCAATCAGCTTAGAGCACACTTGGCAAACATTTAGAGTATTAAGAGAAGGTGAGTGGGAGCCAAGCCTCCTAAAAGATGTCATCACTGTCATTATGTGTAGGACCAGTGAGATGTGTCCTCATAGGAGCCTTCAGTATTCTGAGACAGGAAGGTGGCCATCAGTACCAGAAAATTGATAGACATTCTCCTTAAAACTGAACACTGCCTCACAGCCACTTGATGCTCCTCACAATCGCTTCCCCAACATGTCAAGTTGGCATCTTTGTATAACTACCTGCATGGACAGGGGAGTCACAGCGACCTGTTTGGTAAGAGCACCCTTCCAAACCCAAGGACGAAGTATCTTCACAACCACCTGCATTTGTGGATTGAGTGGATGGTGAAGCCTTTTTCAGGCATGTGAAAGCCAGGTTCTTTTTACATCCTTGAATCTCAGTTTGAGGATTGGATCCACCCCAGATGCAAACTGTAATAGGCCCAAGACCCATTCTATTGTTAAGACTTTGGATTGTGCCAGGAACCCTTGTAGGCTTTTTCTTGATTTTGGCTTAAATCTGGCCGGGAAGAGACTACTGGTTGTGAAGCAGTTCCTAGTAAAGCCCTAGCCACATGAAATGCCTGTTGGGCATGAGATGAGGCTTGTCCAGGTTGATAGAGAAACTTCTTTACTGGAATCTGTCTTCCACCATTTGTAGGTGTTGAAAGCAGTTCTCTTTGATGGTCCCCCAGACTAGCCACTTGATTAGGTAGGCCACCAGAACTCCGTCTTGTCTGAGCTCTTCGATGAGTATTGATGCCAATTATGTGAAGATCTTCAGGACGACTTTCAACCCAAAGGACATGATCTTGGATGTGTCCCTCTCTCTCTCTCCCTATCTGAAACCCGAGAAGGGAACAGCAGAAGAGACGATCCATTAAGCACCTTTAAGATCAATAAAGAAAGTTTTTTTTCACACAGAATGAACCAAGATACTTGAGCAACATTTGTCATCCAGAACTTGTGGCACACAGTGTGCTAGCTTGGCTTTGATAGGTTGAGGATGGCTTTGATAGGTTGAGGATAAACCTTAGTTTGAAAGAGTCCATTTTATGACCACTGAACAGGCATGCTTGGCGACACTGAACATGTCCTTCTCTGTCCCCTTTTTAGAGAGCTGTTTGTTCATGCTTCTCAAAGAAGGACTCCAGTTGTTGGAAAAACCTCTTGAGGGGTTGGGTGCAGGATATGACCATTGCTACCCCAACCAGTTGGAAATATTGCTGTGTTCCCAAGGGATAATTTCCACTGCCAGTATTGGAGCAAAAGTTAATAACCCCTGACTGCAAAGCCCTGATGGGCTTCACTTCCTTTTGCCCTTATGGGCATTCCATGTGTGGGTTTTCCATTCTTGTACACTATTAGGTATGTCTGTCAGCCGCAAAAGGGATACTGTTGCCATTGTTGCCCCTGCTTTAGTTACTGGTAAGACCCAACTAAGGGCAACTGAAGACTTGTATGACCTTGGGTTGTATTAGAGCATTTTGGGATTTTGGGGGAGTGGAACTCTTGGGAACATTTCCCTTGTTCCAACTCTCCCAGCAGGACAGGCACAAAATAGTTGTCAACAGACTCATTCTGTGAGTTCAGTTTTAATAGCTGAAAGAGATATTGCCATAAGGGGAGGAATGTAACAGCAAGGTGACATGGGGAGTAACATGTTCTAGCCCACTAATGCCTTTCCATAAAATCATTGACACTTCCCGTAAGGAATGCCAAAGAGTTGGCAACAACAGCCAGAGCAGTCCTGGAAGACTGGAGCCCCCTCATTGTCTCTAAAAGGATAGCAGCGGAGGTTAGAATGGAGAGGAGGTGACGCCTCACATGAAACTTAGAAATGGCTGTCGAATCTTGAGACATTACTTATAAGAGCTTTGTACTGCTGGTTAGCCACATCTAGTGGAAGTTATTTTCATGTAGAGAGAAGGGCAATTTTTACTGTAGGCATTACTAGAGTTTCTTTGCAGTGTCCCTTCAGCCTCTTTGGCCAAAATTTTAAATTCCAGTAGTTGCTGTTTCCTCTGTGAGTTGTTAGTCACTGGGATTGCTGAAGCAAATGGCTTTATCTCTGCTGTTATCTCATGTTTCTCAGTAACTGAGAAGTTTGGAAATATGGCTTCACATGATTCACAGTAAAAAGTGAAGGGGCAAAACACCTGGGCCAACTGAGGGGGATGCTGATTCTCCATGATGGTCAAATTACCATAATTTCTGTTGAAATGGAAAAGGGTGACTTTGATCGCCATGGTTCCCATGCCAGCTGGGAGAGTGATGGTCTCCTTTTGCAGTTTATATATTGCAACAGAAAGAGGACCAAAGCACCATTCTATTTGGGGAAGTGCTTTAGTCCAGGATTTCCACTTTGGCAAAAAGAGACACATTGAAGCTTCATGCTAAGGATTTTTGTTATTAGAGTTTGTCATGAGTAGATGTCCTTGATCTTCGAAATCTGGGGAGGTTAAGGTTCAAGCTGGTTGTGGTGCCAAAGACTGGTCAGTACTATGGGAGCTGGAGGGGCATCCTTCCAGGAACTAAGGCCCAATGAGGTTCTAAGAGACTGACCCCTCTTCTTTGCCTTGGGCTTTTCTGGCAGCCTTTGTCAAGGACCTTTTTCAGCAAGAGTACCTACTTTTCATGTGGGTGGCTTCAAAGATTTTTCAGCCTCTCTGAGGGGATGAAAATATCTAATTTAGTGCCCAGGGCTTCCCTGAGTTCCTGACAGGAATCTTTGATACTGTCCTGAATTTAGTGGCATTCAGTATCAATGGAGTCCTTGATACTTCACAAGGTCTCATTACAGATCTCCTTCCTAAAGTCCAACCAAGCATCAACTGGAATCTCCGCTTGAGGAGTATCAGGCTCAGTGGGGTGGGCAGCAACAGCCAATAGAAAGGGAGTTGGTCATATGTTGAACAGGAACTTTGGAGGGGATGGGGATGCAGTGTTGGATGGGTGAAGTTAAGTATACCTTAGTTTAACCAGACCACTGAGCTGATTGACAGCTCTCCTAGGGCTGGCCGGAAGGATTAGACTTATTTTACGTGGCTAAGAACCAATTGGTTACTTAGCAAGAGGACCTACAGCTTATTGTGGAATCCGAACCACATTATACTGAGAAATGAATTTCTATCACTAGAAATAAATTCTTCTAATTCTTCATTGGCCAGCTGGAGACTCGAACGCAGGCCCAGCAGAGTGCTAGCTGAGAACTATACCGACCCGTCCAACTAGGAACTGGATGGGTGAAAAGGGCTAGGTAGACATCTGACTTGATACAGCTTAGTCTCGTGTTGTTACATTTATGATTTTTTAATTTATATTTTATGCTATTATTTATATTTTTATATAAGTAACTTCACCAAGTAATTACATAGCTATATTTTCAACTCGCACAACAGTTTAGATTTTCTAATTCACAACAGCACTGTTTTGTGTAGTTGACTAGCCCCACCCACTTTTGGAGAAATAGAGGAAGAACTCAGCAAGAGCTTCAATTTGTTTCTGCTGGCTTACAACTGAGGTTCAGTTGTTAGAAGTCAGCATAATTTGGAAATCTATTGCTTTTCCAGTTGATCTTTTTCCAGTTGAAGTATTTTTACCTTTGGTAGCCTTCAGATACAGGTTAGGGAGTGTTAGGTTTTCTTTTTGAGACCGAACTTGGTAAGATTAAGACTTTTTCACGATCAGAGACTTATTTTTTCATTGATTATGACTTTTTGGTTAGCCGATTTCTTTTTACATAGTAGTATGTTGGACTCAAGTTCTACTGGTGTTCATTATTGCAGCAAAGGTTGCAATACGAGATTAACCAAGACATCTTACGACTCACATACCTTTGTACAGACTGTAGGGGTAGGTGTGTTCTGTAGTGTAGAGACTGGGACAACAAAATGTGGAGAGAGTTAAAGCCACATTTAGCCAAACTGGAAAGAGACAGGAAGAGGAAGGCAGCTTCTAGAGCCGATAGCAAGACTTTAGCTAGTCAGCTCTCTTCTACTAAGCCTTCTTGTGATGTTAGTATTCCTGTTATATCTACTCTTGTACCTATTGTGTCTCCCGTTCCCAGTCCTCTGACTTTACCACCTGCTCCTTTGCCTGGCTCCCACGCTTCCGACCCCGACCCCATTGCCAGTCTCGAATCAAAGGTTGACCAGACCGTCTGACAGTGAATACTATGGAACAGTTAAGAGCTTCCACCAAGGTCTTGATGGAAAAAGTGAATGATAAAAGTACCAGTTAAAAAGTGAATGATAAAAATGCCAACAAAGTGTTTTTGGAGGTGGCGGCTGCTCGTCTTGCCTATACTCTTAGGCAAAGGTCACTGTCATACTCCCCTAAACCAGGGAGGAGTCATACTGGAACCCCAAGGGAGGTCGGTGGGATCTGCCCACGGGTATTCGCCCCCTCAGGAACACCTCTTGTTGTGTCCCAGGGCGCCTCAGACAGCCGTTGGAAAGGCGTCTGTAAGGAAGTATACCGTCTGTCCTCCAGTTTGGAGATGTCCAATCCCGAAAAGAGGTGCCAGTGGCATTTTGCTGACAAGTCTTGGCTGTTGAGAAGGCCTACAGTGGATGCAGACTGCTCTTTCCCGGTTCCCTACAAAAGGTTCAGAGAACCTCGCAGCCTGCAGCCCTCGACCTGCCTGCAGCTTCTGGGACAGCCTAGAACAATTTTCTCTGGAATCCCCTGTGGTTAAGTGACAGCACTTGGCTTCCAAGCGCTCTTCGTCGTCTAAGCGTCTTTCGTCTTTCAAGCGCCAGCAGCCTATGAGCTCCCGCCGCTGTGATAACATTCTGGGACTGCTCAAGAAGGCGCCTGCTTCAGGTATACCTTAGTTTAACCAGACCACTGAGCTGATTAACAGCTCTCCTTGGGCTGGCCCAAAGGATTAGACTTATTTAACGTGGCTAAGACCCAACTGGTTACTTAGCAATGGGACCTACAGCTTATTGTGGAATCTGAACCACATTATAGCGAGAAGTGAATTTCTATCACCAGAAATAAATTCCTCTAATTCTTCATTGGCCGGTCGGAGACTCGAACGCTGGGCCAACAGCGTGCTAGCCAAGAGCTCTAGCCACCCCTCCAATGAAGAACTTACCTGCTTCAGGGAATGCTGCTTCTGATTTGTCCTTGTCCCCAATTTCATCGAATGAGGAAGAAGACGTAGATCAGGGCGTTGCTCCCTCAGTTGTGTGGCCTTGCTATTTGCTGCTTAGCTTCCCGGATTTTTTCTCTCCAGCAGCTCCTGCTTCGCCCACTTCAGCTTTTTTAATGAGTAACCAGCCTGCTGACTCTTCCAGGCTACCTAAGATGGTTCTTTCGTCCTCTGTGAAGAAGGCCTTGAATGAGGTCAAGGGTTGGCTCTCAGAGAAGAAAGAGCAAGAAAAGGCTTCATAGTTTTCCCCCCTCATGTTTGTCTCGCAGGAGGTATTTATCATGTGCCACAGGAGAAGCTCCTTTTGGAGTCGCTGCCTCCTCCCAGGGGGACTTCTCCAGGCTTATTGACTCTTCAAGAAGTGGGGCTCTTGCAAGGAAGATTCAGGACTGCTCTTCCTTACCTAAGGATTGTGCTGCAGACTGGCTTAGCGTCCTTTCTTGCACAAACAAAGGAATTAGAGATAGTTTTCAGGAGTTAACCTCACTCTTCACCATGGGGATTCTTAAAAAGAGGGAGCTTTGGTGCTCGTTCACCATTAAGTGCGTTACTACTTCACAGAAATCGGCTCTCCTTTTCACCTCTAGACTGACATCTTTTTCCACAGTCCACTGTGAACGAGGTCGCTTTGGACCTGTGAAAGAAGACCACACAGCACCTCTTGGCCCAGCCTACTAGATGTCCGAAGGAGTCTACCTCTCCTTTCCAGCCTCAGCCCTTTTTTGGCACCAGAAAAAGGGCCCAGCCTAGACCTTGGACAAATGTCCATTTCTCAACACATCCTTTTAAGAAGCAAAGTGGCTTCATCTTATGGGCATCAAAATATATATCAGTTTGGATGATTGGCTCCTTCGATCCCCTTCGAAGGAGAAGTGCATGGAGGACCTTCGGAAGACCCCTCTCCTAGCTCGAGAGTTAGGACTCCTAATCAACTCTCAGAAGTCACAGCTGACTCTGACACCAGAGATACTTTGTTTGGGAATGACGATAAACTCGGATTTTTTGAGCTTTTCTGTCCCCCAGGAGTAGAGTCCTGCCTGCAGACAGTGAATGAGTTTCTCTCTCTCTCCAAACCTGCTTGGTCGACAAATGAATGAGTCTTGTGAGAGCTCTGGCTTCCATAGAGGAGTTTGTATCTCTGGGAGTCTTCCCAGAGATACTGCAGTTCTTCCTGAAAGCCAGCTGGGACAGGAGAGCACATCCAGATGCTTCCCCCCCCCATCGTTCAAGTAATCAAGAAGGATCTGCAGTGGTGGAAGTCTGAAAACAGGCTTTTAGAAGGAAAGAGTCTCCTCACACTGAGCCTCGACGTAGACTTCTACTCAGACGCTTCAGACCTAGGTTGTGGAGCTCTCCTGGGAGGCAAGGAAGTTTCTGGGATATGGTCCTTAGAACAAATAAAGTGGCACATCATCAAGGAATTGACAGCGATTCATCTGGGACTAAAATTCAAGACAGATTTTCAACAAGAAAGTGACGGTCCATTCGGACAATACCACAGCCCTGTCATGTATCAAGAAACAAGGAGGGAGTCTCTCTTTCTCCCTCTGCAAGGTAGTGAGGGCCCTTCTGCTTTGGGCAGACCAGAACCAAACCAGACTTGTTACGAGGTTTATTCAAGGAAAACTGAACGTATTAGCAGACGAATTGAGCCGTCGCAGAGAGGTTCTCCTTACAGAATGGACTCTGGATCCTCTTGTATGCTCAGGTCTGAGGAAACTGTGGGAGAAACCATCCCTGGATCTCTTCGCAACCTCTAGGTATCATTGACTTTCGTTGTTCTGTTCGCCAGCCCCAGACCCTCTGGCATGGTCAACAGACATGGCGGCCATGCTACAAGACTGGTCAAACAAGGACATACTGTACCGTAAACCCCCTGTATTTGAGGTCTTACGATTTGCGGAATTCTCTATGGAACCATATATATGCATTATTTGCTGAAAATTCGCCCATTCACAGCATTTTTCACTGAGAAATATTCACTAATTACTGTATTTTCATCTCATTTTCATGACTAATGCACTTCTTGTGATAAACTATTAAAATACTCAGGTAGTGCTCGAGTTATGATAATTCGATTTTGCAATGGGGTAAGTAGTTAATGCTGATACAACAATTGTGAGGCTTCAAGAAAAGTCAGAAGTGAAAGACTAATCCTTTATTATTCTCAACAGGTGTTTATAAGACAAAAAGCGGATGGAAAGGTAGTGGGCAACCTGAGCCCCCCGCTGTGTCCATACACGATTTGTGTTTCTTAGCAAGTATAAAAATACGTACAACATTTGTTACATGACATATAAAAGGTAGATGTACATATCGGCAGAAAGGCCGTACAGTGATGCATAAGATGAGGTACACAAAGAATCTGAAATAAAGACAGGTAAAATACGTGACGTGATTAATGTACATCTGAAAGGAGAAACACATGGAAAGAGAGGCACGATTTGTCGCCCTTATACAGTATTTATAAGATATTTTTAAATTTCGTGCGGGCACAGGCAGCAGTGTACAATCAAGCAACGAGAGACACCAGATTACAATAGACCAACTCCCTTTCCTCCATCTCTTTATCCCCTCTTCTAGTTAAATAAGTAAAAGGGAATGATAAAAGTATTGTTAGTAATGTTATACTCTTGCATGAATGCGTACAGCCGTAAACAACCGAAGGAGAAACTGTCGTTTTGCTTATCACTGAATCGGATAACATCAGCCATTTTGCTTGTATTTCAACCACTGTACAGTAATAAAGTTACCATAAGTTGAGTATACCTTAGTTTAACCAGACCACTGAGCTGATTAACAGCTCTCCTAGGGCTGGCCCGAAGGATTAGACTTATTTTACGTGGCTAAGAACCAATTGGTTACCTAGCAACGGTACCTACAGCTTATTGTGGAATCCGAACCACATTATAGCGAGAAATGAATTTCTGTCACCAGAAATGAATTCCTCTAATTCTTCATTGGCCAGCCGGAGACTCGAACGCGGGCTCAGCAGAGCGCCAGTCGAGAACTATACCAACCCGTCCAACGAGGAACTAACAGTTACCATAGTTATAGTACAATGATGTTAAGTAGAATAGGACTGGTGTATTTTTACATTATACCCTTATTCGGTATGGATAAAAGATCGGCAAGGAAATATACTGCTAAATTTAAGCTGCAAGTTGTAGCTGAAGCCGAGAAAACAATGTTAAGTTGCTAATGACTACAGTATAAATTATTGTGCATTGGCAACATGGATGAAACTCGACCGTAATTAAAATTGGAGAGAAAGTATTTTAACCAAAACTGTTGTGCATGAAAGAACACATTATGATGAAATCAAGTGAAAATAGTGAATGGAATCTGGATTTTTTTTATGCAAAACAAACGCCCCCAAATGCCCAATGTCATCTATAAAAAAAAAAAAATAGCTAAATTAAATTCACAACGCGACATATTTAAATTATATTTCAACTCAAAAATGCTTTGTATACTATAAAGTATACAAAGGTATAGTAATTATTAATATCAGCTAATTCTGGAGGTTCATGCAGAGTGACTTATGATAATTCAATACAGAGAGAAATTAAATAACAAACAAGAATTAGCTTAGACTACACTATGGTAAATTGTATACATATACGGTAGCCTACCCTACATTATACTGTACTCTCTAGTCACTTATCGTATTATACAAACATCAACATAACGAATATGCATCTTTACCATGGATCTTTTAAAATGTTATGCCTTAATTTACTGTATCCAATGATATTGTATATATTCTCATATTGCTTTTGTATTATAAATTGAGATCAAAGCAATCAATGTTTTGGTTTGGAAATCGATTACGCGGTAAGTTTATCACACCGTATGTAATTCAGTTCAGAGCGCTTTTCTTGCTTCTAGTTAGCGTAAATGAATCTCTAGATACTTTATTTATATGGGGCAAGGTTATTATAACAAAATGTCTGTAACAAAGATAGCAGACTTCATGCTTTATTTGAGGTCCGCCAGAGGTCTGTCCTCCGCTGCCATTAGAGGCTAGAGGGCCATGCTGGCTTCTGTCTTTTGCCATAGGTGTTTGGATCTGTCTTCCAACCAGGATCTGTCTGACCTCATTAAATCTTTCAATACATCCAAGCAGAAAGTAGAGGCGCTTTCTTAGAACTTGGATGAAGTCCTGAAATGGCTCTCTGGGCCTGCTTTCGAGCCCCTCTGTTTGACAACGTTAAGGAAGCTTACTAGAAAGACTCTATTTCTTGTGGCTCTAGTAACTTCTAAGCGAGTCAGTACGCTCCATGCTATTGACAGAAGGATTGGATTCGCTCAAGGGGACGCTGTCTGTTCCTTTACCCTCAGTTTCTTGGCCAGGAACAAGACCCTGTCCAAGCCCTGGCCTCGTTCTTTTACCATTAAGATCTTATGGAGATCCTGAGCCCAGATGAGGAAGAGAGAGCGCTTTGCCCTGTGAGAGAGCTAAGGTATCATTTGCGTAGGACTGAGAAAATCCAAGGACCTGCGAACAACCTATGGTGCTCAGTTAAGAATCCGTCTCTACCCATGTAAAAGAATGCTGTCTCATTTTTTCTTAGGGATCTTATTACTGAAGCACATTCCTGAATGGGAGAGGATGCCTTACCCACCTTTAAGGTTAAGACTCACTAAGTCAGAGCGGTCGCTGCTACCTTGTTAGTGTTTAAACATAACCTGTCTCTCTCATCCATTTTACAATCGACCTATTGGAGATGTAAGTCGTTTTTCGCAACTCATTACCTGCGGAAAGTAGAAACAGTATTTGAAAATTGCACTACCTTGGGGTCCATTGTCAGTTGCTGGCATGGTGTTGGGGGACGAAGGGCAGGAAGCTTACCTTCTATCCTTGTTCTCTTCGACTTGACCTGGGGTGTTGAGTTTCAGTGGTGCCCGGGGGTGGGTACTGTGTACCTAGAGTACCCACCAGTTTTTCAGTGGATAGGTGGTGGTTTTTTATTATGTGGTGTAGATGACAGCATTGTTTTTTTCGTTTTTTCTGGATGTTTTTTATTGTGGTAGTGCACCCAGGGCAGGGGCAACTATAGATGCTTGACTAACCATCGGAAATGTCCTTCACTGCAAAGCACCCACTAAAAGTAGAGGTGCTTCACTGCTATACTGCCACGCCTTACGGGTTAAGAGGCAGTATGGGCCTGCAGTAGCTTTATTACTAGGTAAGGAAACAGCAAGCATTTTTTCAATGCTAGCAAATTCTCTATTATCAAGTTCGTTACCATCACTAATGTTTTGGGGTAGAATATGTCCACGTATCCCACCACCTGACAGTGTGGGATTCAGCTATGTAATTACTTGGTAAATTACTTATATAAAAATGATATTTTTATAATAAAATAGTTTTATATATATTTTTATAATAAAATAGTTTTATGTATACTTACCAAGTAATTACAGAATTGGACCCCTCCCTCCTCCCCTCACATGGACTTAAGGGCACAGACAAATTGAAGCTCTTTGCTGAGTTGTTCCTCTATTTCCCAAAAAGTGGGCGGGGCTAGTCACCTACGCAAAACAAAAGAGCGTTACCTTGAATTCCAAATTTTAAGCTGCCGTGTAAGTTGAAACTATAGCTATGTAATTACTTGGTAAGCATGTGCTAATTTTAAAGCTGGAGCCTTGCTACATAAATGGGGTATGCTAGGATGATATGCCACTTACCTTAATTACCACAACAATCTGGACTCTGGGCTTGGGGACAGCTAAAATTACAAACAACACAACACACCTGAAGGGCTACTTCAATAGGTGGGGTTTAACTTAAAAAATTTCATTATATTTACAAAAGAAAACACATCAGAAGAATGGCAGCGTAATTCTGGGGTAATGAGGCGAGAGCAAATGATGGGGAATTTCCAGGAGGGAAGACAAATGGGTTGCCGCATCGAAAGTTGTTGAAAACGAAGCGGCGAGGGCCGCTACGCACACAGATGATACGCAGATCCACAGTGAAAATTCCTAATCTGTAATCGAAACACTTACTGTCACTCAACCATAACTAGCACTGTAATGAGGGAATCAAGGAATTGCATAGAAAATGCCTAGACTGAACTCGATTCCAATGACTCAAACATCATACGATTATTACACTTCTCGGAAATGCTTTGCAAATTCAACAGCACAAAATATAAAGCACTACAGGTCTCACTGTAATTATATTGCACTATGAAAAGAAAGGAACACAGTTGGAGGCAAATAGGGAACGTGGATGATGAAAAACCTTAAATCTTGGTACATTACCTTTGGTTAGGAGCTGAAGTTCTCTTCTTATGAGGGCCAGCAAGGGGGAGGACAAACGAGTTAATTCACATCAAAAGTTACTTTGGATACTGCCCGCCATATGTCATACATAGGCAGTTAAATGGAGCAAGGGTCGGAGCTCTGTAATCCGTGTCTATGCCGGCAATTCTGAGAACAAGCTCCTCTCTCCAGGGCCCTTTATAGCTTCAGAAGTTACGGCTTTCTCTTCCTAGATGGTGTTGTGATCACTCTGCCCACATGGAACTGCAGACCGCATGGCTCCGATATCAAAATTTCAGAATCCACGTGGTCAGCCCTCCAGCTGACCTGCCTCAGGCAACGATTGGCTCTGGTCGGGTCCGCACTTGGAATTAAGGGATTTCCGACAGCACTTTGGACAAGAAAGGGGTTAAAGGGGTTTTCCCCCAAAAGGCAGTGGTGAGAGGCTTTAGAAGCAAATTTGCTCACAGTGAATCACACTAAATTTACCTTATTCACTTACTTAGTCCTTTTACTTTAAATTATTGCCTGAAAGGTGGTGTAGGGGGGAATATTCTTAATATATATAACTTTATTTTATTATAAAAATGTCATTTTTAATTCTTACAAACCAAAAGATAAATGCAACCTTGTAGGATATGAGAGAGAGAGAGAGAGAGAGAGAGAGGAAATACCAAGTGATAAAATATTCTCTTGTTCACTTAAGATATGTGTGATAACCATACTTAGAGTCAACTTTATTTGTAATGAAGTACTTTACAGTATATCAAGCAAAGCATAAAAGAAAAATGGCAAACATAATACCGAACTAAGAAACAAACACATACACGAAAGCACACACTATGTTGAGACTTGTTAGACCTTTTGCTTGTTATATTTATGATTTTTTATTTATTACATTTATGATTTTTTTTTTATTTATCTTTTACACTATTCTCATATTTCTACTATATTTTCTTAATTTTTATTTTTCCAACCCAAAAGATAAACAGAATCATATGTGTAGGGTAAGAGAGGAGAGAGAGAGAGAGAGAGAGAGAGAGAGAGAGAGAGAGAGAGAGAGAGAGAGAGAGAGAGAGAGAGAGAGAGAGACATGTGTGATGATCATACTCAAAGTCAACAAAACTTGAAATACTGTACAGTAAATCAAGCAAAGCAAAACAGAAAAAGGGCAAATGTGATATTACGCTAGGAGACACAAATGCATACACTGTAGAGATGAGAATGTCAGCATTGATGAAATGCCACGTGTAGATGTAAACATGCATGCATATGGGCATGCTAGTAAGCTGCCGTGATATTATGAGAAGAAATGAAAGATTGTTAATTCCAATAAAACTGAAATAATCAAACACTTTTTAGTAGCTTTCTTAAAATGAATTTGCTTTGGACAGTTGTCAAGAGAAATGCCATATGTACTAAAGATGTAAACACAGGGTGTTTTCCACAAAGTTCCATTAGTGTCTTTACTTACCAAACGAATTTCATTTTTGGTAGATTTTGGCAGGCTAGGCTTTCAAAGAAAATTACCAAAGTTCCGTATCCTCACACTCCTGTTTCTGTTTTCTTTGTTGCCAGAACAACTAGAGCATGTGGGTTTTGTTTTTGTGTTTCACATAGAAAATTAATTTTTATTTACATTTAATGTACTCTCTTACTTTTTTACAACTGTAAATCCATTAAAATTGTTTGTATTGTATACCGTTTTATTGTACAGTATTGTATTTTATTGTATTTGTTTTTGGATATTACATCCATCTGCATTGTGTAATAAAGCAACAGAATGTAACATTCAGTTAGTACACTTTGAAGAAGTCGCGACGATTGAAGGACCAGCTGTCATGGTGTGTTTCCAGTAAATGGAACAGAGAGGTAATCTTCATTTTTTTATACATCAACTGAATTGGGAAGAGCTTAGGAGAGTCAGGAAGTATTGCCATACTAATAAGAAGTTGGTCAGTAACCAAAAAGCCATTGAATTTAACAAAATCTGCATACTGTATATTGTGTGTGTGTATATGTAAGTGTGCTCAGGGGGCACCCTGGAGGCAAAACAAAATTTATCTTTTGATGTGAAATATGGGAATATTATTAGGAAACACTACTCCTTAGGAACTTGAAACCTATTTATTTAACTTTCCTGGGTAGGTTATGTGACATCTCTGCAATAAAGCACTGGTAAAAAAAAAAAAAAAAATGGGTTAGGCAAAAGTCGTGTGTGTGACTGTAGATTGACCAAATGGTAAGGATTTGGGGCTTAGCCTACCCGTACCATTGTTGCCACTTCCAAGGGAGAAGGAGGAATCTTGATTTTTCTGGTAGCTGCTATAGGTAGGATAAACAGCCTTCCTGCCTTGAGTCCATTTTTAATCCATTGCTGTACCAACAGTGGTATTATTCCAACCTAAGCTGGCCATAAGAGGATTCTTGATGTTAGTCTGTCTTATGGAGCCCCAATAAGACCATAAGGGTAACTCCTTTGAGGATGAGCTGTGGCTACACTTATCAAAATTAATTATGTTCATCATAGTTGATGATTTTCCTGACAGTATGCCTTGGGTGGCACATTTAAGGTAGAATGGACAGAAGATACCCATAGTAGGATCTAAAGTTGCTGATTTTAGGATACATTTTGAGGTGACAGAACTGTCATGGTTTTCTACAGTTTTAGAAACTGTTGAGATTTTTGTATGGTAGTGACCATGCATATTGCCCTATGTCAGTATAAAGATGAATTACAAATAAATTTTTTTGTTAGATGACGTGGGGTGGCAGCAGCCGTGGAAAAAAAGGTCTAACAGTAAGTTCTGTACTGTGGGAATACAGTATAGTATTGCATACCTGTATTCTGCTTTTCTGGAGTACAGTTTAATTTACTTTTATTCAAATTTAACATTTCACCAATAATAAGCTCTTATAAAATTTTTCTTTCATATAATGTTTGGTTTGTATCAAGCAGCAAAATTGCTTTTTGTTGTAGTTGGGCTGTGTAGTTTGGAGCCAAGTTTTTCCAGCAAGATCTAGGGAAAGTTAAGTGGTACAGTGAATAATAAATCTTTTTATAAGATTAATCATATTGAATGTACCTTAGAAATTAACTTTCCAAGACATTTTTTATGAAGTAGCTATGCTAATTTTCATCAGTGGTTGCATGATTTGCAAAATGTTTTTGTTAGCTCTGAATTAAAAGCTTTTTATGGATAATGTTTCAACTGCTTAGAAGTTATGTGCCAGTTACATGATGCAAATCTGATATGATTATACTCATGCAGTTATGCAAGCTTCTCTTGCCATGGGTTTCACAATAGTAGGTGAGCTCTTTATCTTTCTGATGGGTGTAGCTTTTGCAAGAATTAAGTTTGTTGTAGAGTTTGGGCTGTATGAAGATGTATTCCATTGCTGTATTTGTTTTGCCATTGGCTCTCTTCAAACCTGACATTTCCTCAAGGAAATAAGAATTGGAGTATTGGGACTGGTACTATAGTATATTGTTGCTGTATAAATCTATATTGCATTACTTGGTGTAAATTTCAATTTTAGTATGCAACAGCATACTCTTGAGTGAAGTTGATAGTTATTAAGATATACTGGTAGTTATTAAGATGTACTGATCATAGAAATATGTGCAGGATAGGTTTCATACTTAAATTTTGTGAAAACTCAATTTTAATGTCGCACATGGGCTGGACAAAAGAATAGTTCATTGGCCCCATGTTTTAGTCAGTGAATGTGTTGCAACTTGTCATTATTCTTGTCTTCATTCTGTCTCTGTTTAGATGGTATTCCTGAAAGTAATATATTTTCATTCTTTGATGCATGAAGAAAACTACAATTAATTTCTTTTTGTAATTGTGTATTTGGAGCTACATATTGTAATGAGTTTTTTTTTTAATTTGCTCTTCCAACAGGATTTTCATGCAATGTAAAATAAGAGATGCTGTCCAGCTATTCTTCCAATTTTAGAATACTGTATATACAACATATTTGTTGTACCTTTTAAAATTCATAATGAAATTTTTGTAAGGGGCTCTGTTGTTCAGCACTTTGTCTTCATATAGGATACAGGGTAGCAAAATTCTTTAGTTGAGGTCTAATCCTCTAGTACCTGTATTGTATTTTCAGAAATCCATAAATCTTTTTATTGCTTTATTTAAAGTGTATTACAGAAAGTAAGGGAACATGTGTTACTGGCAACAGTACATTTATTTTTTGAAATACAGTATATAGTACACAGTTTGCACAGTGTTTCAGAAAGTAAGGGGGGAAAATTCTCTCTCTCTCTCTCTCTCTCTCTCTCTCTCTCTCTCTCTCTCTCTCTCTCTCTCTCTCTCTCTCTCAAATTGTTTTGATATGGAGAAGATCAGCTTATGAGAAAAGTAACAGTACATTTATTATTTGTGTTCAGTATTATGGAAAGTAAGAGGAAAATCTCTCTCTCTCTCTCTCTCTCTCTCTCTCTCTCTCTCTCTCTCTCTCTCTCTCTCTCTCTCTCTCTCTCTCTCTCTCTCTCTCTCTCTCTCTCTCTCTCTCTCTCATTAACATTACATCTATTCTTTAATTGCCACAAGCAGGTTTTTAAATTGCTATATGTACTGTACATTTGTGTGATTTATTTCCTATACCATTATGATGGTGAGATCTTATGTATTCATGTCTGCAATTTGAACTATTTCTTGTGTTAGTGATGTAAAAATCTTCAAATTCGCTGAATAGATTAAAGAGTATAGCAGTACAATATATGCAACTTTACTCTTGTACAGGAAGAGCTGTAGAATTGTTACCTTTTAAGTCAGTGCTTGCATCATCTTGTATTGTTATTTATGGGATGCCTTGCATCAAGTAGCTCAACCTGCTGCCTTTTAACCCATTTTTAAAACTAAGTCTTTTTAAAGTTTTACTAATTAGGTTGTAAGGTTTTTGCTTTTAATTACTGGATTTAGTAGCATAGGAGACAATAGTTAATGGTAATTTTTGTGTGATTTTGTCTTTTAACTAACTAGTCTGTTTTTTATTTCCATGCACTCAGGCAAAGATGGTGAGTCTTGATTTTTTTTATTTCATTAATCTCTATTTTTGGAAAGAAATTAGATTTTGAGAGTGCTCAAGATATTTTTTCCCCGAGTACAGTAATAAGAAAATTATTCAGACCTTCACATGTTCTAGAGTAAATATGACAAATTTTAAATCAATTTGTATTTTGCATAACTAACAAACCTGCGGTCTTGACAGAAGGGAAAATTCTCTAGCGCCTGCAACTATGAGGTTTTCCTCCTGTTACACCATTCAAACCTACCTACTCAATTTCCTTTCCAGTGCTGAATGACCTCATAGGTCCCAGTGCTTGGCCTTTTGCCTAAATTCTATATTCCATCCCGGTTAAAAAAAGTTACAAGGAATTGGTGGCATCAGGAGTAGCCAAGATGGCGGTAAGGAGGAGGGGTTGCCAACCTACTTTACCCCATCTTGGGTCCATCGTGTCAGTTTCCTCTAGCCCAGGTAAAATATGATGGGTGGTTTGAGGTAGGCAATATGTGTTAAGACTGCAGGCTTGTTAGTTATGAAAAATACAAATTGATTTAAAATTTGTCATCTGTTCATATACAGAACAAACCTCTGGTCTTAACATAGGGGAGACTCACTCTTGGAGGGAGGATAGAGAAATTCTCAGAACCGACTGGAGGTTCAGCTCGCCTGGGCTACTTCATGGCCAAAGTAGGTCATAGGAAGGAGGCATATGCCTCTGAACTGTAAAGTAAGTGGCTGGTCCAAAAAATTACCCGGAACTTTACTATGAGGTTGGGTGTATATGTTAAGACTACAGGTTTGTTAGTTGTTGATTCTGTTTTCTTCCTTTACATATATAAGCATTCTGTTAGATTGAACTATCTGAGCCAATTAATGGCTTTTTTGACACAATATGTTCAATTAAATATTATATAATAATTTGGCTTTTTGTTCTGAATATGGTACTATAATTTTCAGAGGGAACATGCTTTGTATCCTTGTCTATTGTAAGCTATACAGAGTATTCTTTCACCCTTTTCCCATATTATTTAAAGAATAGAAGTACATTAGTAGCATCTTACTTTTGTTACAGTAAAATTTGTGGTACTTGGTTGATCTCTTAAATTTTTGTTATTGTAATAAAAGTATACTGTAATGCCTTGAAATTTCAATTGTTCTTATATCTATACATTTGTTCTCATGTTTAAGCTTTAAATTTTACCCTTTGTGATAAATATCACTAGTTTTGGGATCCTGAAAGTTATATGTTACCCTAGTTGCAATTTTGTTTATGAATATGTTTTATGATATTCATCTGCGTAATTATAAACAGTTAGGCTAAAGTTTTTCCTTCATTTTGCAGTTGTTTATCGTGAAGCAGAGCTTGTGTAGGGTGATTGTTTGTTGGACATAGGAAGGTTCCAAATTTTTAACAGCATTTATATAATGTGCTTCCATCTGGGCTCTGTTTAAGGCTTTAATCTTATAAATTTCAATTCAAATTGATTTGACATCTTGCATTGGTAGTTGGTGTTCAAGGAACTGTTGTCTCTATTGCTTTTATTCCCCATATCATTTGGTTCTAGAGCAGGGGTTCCCAGGCTTTTCTTAGCACGACCCCATTCAGCACTTTCACCTGTTCAGTGCGACCCCAGGTTTATATTTATATATATATATATATATATATATATATATATATATATATATATATATATATATATATATATATATATATATATATATATATATATATATATATATATATATATATATATATATATGTATATATATATATGTATATGTATATGTATATATATATGTATATATATATATGTATATGTATATATATATATGTATATGTATATATATATATGTATATATATGTGTATATATATATATATATGTATATATATATATATGTGTGTATATATATATATGTATGTATGTATGTATATACACAGTATATGTGTGTACAGGCAGTCCCCGGTTATCGGCGGGGGTTCTGTCGGCACTTTTTCGCTGATTTTTGGGGCTTGTCGGTGCCGATTTTTGGTTATCAACACCTCTGTTAGGTATGTATTGGCGCCGATAAGTGGAAATTGGCGATTTTCGCCACTGGAAATTGCGGATTTTCATCGCTAAACCAGCGCCGTAAAATGGATCGCCGTTAACCAGTGATGCCTGTATATATATTATATATGTATGTACTGTATATATATATTATATACATTATATATATATATATATATATATATATATATATATATATATATATATATATTCTGTATATATACAGTATAATATATATATATATATATATATATATATATATATATATATATATATATATATATATATATATATATATATATATATATATATATATATATATACATACATACATACATACATACATACATACATACATACATACATACATCCAGGCAGTCCCCAGGTTATGACGGGTCTGGCTCACAACGTTCGAGATTCTTACACTTTTCAAATATATTCATGACGCATGTTCTGGGTTTACGATGCGTCTTATGCTGATCCGACAGAAGAAATATGGCTCCAAAACGGCAGAATAATAAAAATTTGGAGGTTTTTTTTTTTTTATGAAAAACTCAATAAAAATGGAGTTTAAATCGTTTTCAGTACACCCAAAGCATTAAAAGTAAGGTTTTCTTGGGGTTTTTGATGATTTTCTACAATTTTTCAGTTTACGACGATTTTTGGTTTACAAGGCGGCGTAAAAACGGAACCCCCGTCATAACCCGGGAACTGCCAGTACTTTTAGGGCATAGTTTTTCTCTTAGACAGTTTTCATTGACAGCAATTTCTTTTGTGGCATCAATGAGTTTTTGCCGGAATCTTCATATCGTCGGAGTTTTTTCTGATTCTCTGGCGTCAACCTTCGGTGAAGAGCACACAAACTTCTCTGTTCTATTGTTTTCTGTCACGACAGCTGTTTCTCCACTCTGTGGCATTTTGAAGTGACTACTGGTTTACAATTTGAATTTACGATCATTTTGTCTCTACATGCGGATGGAAAAGTAGACCTGAGCTGTGATTGATCCAGGGATTAAAGGGATGAACCACTTTGAGGGTCGAAAGGTTTAGGCATGACTTAGAAAATATGAAATGGATAGCCTATTCTACTGCAGCTACAAAACAATGCTTAATAGTTGTATAAAAGGAATTTTTTTATTTACAAAGTATGGTTATACTGTATATATCATATTTACAAATACAAAAATATCTTTGTAAATATGATACAGTGTAACCATGTGTGTATGTGTATATATATATATATATATATATATATATATATATATATATATATATATATATATATATATATATATATATATATATATATATATATATATATATATATATATATATATATATATATATATATATATATATATATATATATATATATATATATATATATATATATACATATATATTTATATATATATATATATATATATATATATATATATATATATATATATATATATATATATATATATATATATATATATATATATATATATATATATAGATAGATAGATAGATAAACAGGCACACGCAGAGGCAGTCCCTGGTTAATGGTGGGGGTTCCGTCCTTGGCCAAGCGCCGCTAACAGAAATTCGGCGATAATAGTGCTGAAAACCCTGCTTAACAGTGCTGTTAACCAGATATCGGCGCTGTTAACCAGAGATCAGCCCCAAAATCCCCACTTAATGACGCTGTTAATTGTGGATCTGCACTGAAATCCCCACTTCACAGTGCCGTTAACCAGAGGACGGTGCCGAAAATCTGGTTAAGGACGTCATTAGCCAAGAGCTGTAACACCGAAACACCATTAACTTATGCCGCTGGAACTGGGAACTGCCTGTATATATATTTGTTTATTTATTATATCCCAAGTAGTTATGTTTATTTGTATTTTTACAGCATTATTGATAATTTTTTATCATATGGTGGCATTTAAGTAAAAGAGAAACAGAAAACATTTAAATTTAGTTTACAAAAAGGTAGCTAATCATAAATGAAATTCTCAGATTTGGCATTTACAAAATGATACTATTTTAACACTTCATAACTTGATAACATGCTGCTCATCAGATTTGGCAATTATGATGAGAATACTAGTAACTGTTACTACTGTACTGTATACAAATCATTGAATTGAACATGATACCTAGTACCCCAGCTTGGACGTTTTGTGCACCCATTCCCTGGGGGTACCTCATCAACCCCACTGACCCCATGACCTGCTTATGACCCCACATAATGAGCATTCCGACCCCCTGAGTTGGCAGCCCCTGCTCTAAAGGATTAACAGTTAAATCATTAACCTACCAATTCATACTGGGTAATTTAAGTCTGTCATATTCCCAAACTTCTTAGTAATATTCAATTATTTGAAAATTCAGCCCAGTCATATTCTTTTTTTTGTAAGTGTTTCTCATAACTTCATAATAATATTAAAAGATTTGAAAATTCAGCTCATAATTCTATAAGATTAAAAAGATTTACCTCCGATAAACAGAGGTAAATACCCTTAAATGATATCAGGAGCCATGTTAATTCTGTGTCACGTAGCCCCCACCTTCACCTCATCAGAATACCTGCAAACACTAGATGATTATCATTTAAACCTGTCAAGTAGTAAGCAGTGTATGTTATTGCTGAATCTAGAACAGTTACTATTTTCTATAAAATCTTATGCAATATGACAGAGCAGTACAAGTAATTTAATTCATAAATTTGAAATTGTATTGCACAGTACCTTTGGTTAACCACTGGGATTATATTTTGCTCATGTGTATATGGCACCAATTAGTTAACCTTTAGTGTCTAGTAACCTCACTTTAAACTGATCAAAGGTTTTCCTATATGAAAGCATGTCTAATATCTTTTTATATGTCAGACATAAACTATTTATATTTTCAACTTCTCAAGAACCATTGGATTAATTTCAAATATAATTAGCCAAGATAATGCCTGAGTAGAGAGGTGTCAAGTTTTCTGAAATGAGCCCCTTGCACTTATCTAAGAGGACAATAAATGATTGTCAGTAGGGCAGGGCAGTTTAAAAGATCTTGAGTACTAGGAGCTGCCAGAAATTATAAAACTTAATAAAAGCTTCCTTGTGTTGCACAGTTTCAGTTTAAGTTGTTTCAAACCACTGCCCCTGGGGCCAGGATTGGGCCACAATTAAGGTTCTTAAAGTTTTGTTAAGGGAAATATGGGACAAGTCTTTAAAATCTTATTTTATAGAATGGCTACATTTTGCCTACAGTTTGTCAAATTAATATGCAATCATTCTCATGTAGTTTAAGTTAGATGCAGGTTGATCAAACCATGGTTCTTGGTTCTATGGTAGGGCCATAATTTGGGTCCAGAATTTTACTTTTTAATATAACTTAGATGCAGGTTGATCAAACCATGGTTCTTGGTTCTATGGTAGGGCCATAATTTGGGTCCAGAATTTTACTTTTTAATACATGGGAAAAATCTCAATCGCATAATTGCAGGTACAGTAAGGTCGCTCAGGTGAGCATTCTGGCCCATGGGTCTCATGTCATCTGTACATCGAAATTTGACTTAATATGTGGTTTTGGCATATGTAAAACCTTGCGACCCTGGCCTAAATTTCCTAAGAGATGTCCTGTTGTATATACAAAGTGAGAACTTGTAAAACCTACAAACAATGAAGCAATCACTGTATAGTACCACAAAACACTGCCAAGTAGTTATATTTTTCCATAAAACTCACCCAAAACATCCAAGTTGGGTCAGTTGTTTCTTTAAATGGATTGCTACTGGTTGCACTCAAAATTGAAATGGAGATGATTAGTAGAGTACAGACTAATGTATGTAATACATAATGTGAACCATGAATCCAGAGGTGAAAAGGATGAACTCTGTACCCCACACTTTTATAGTAAAACCTTGCTCATCCTGACTTTTCAGGATAATCAGAAAAAATATGGATTACTTTATGGATTTGCTGGATATTTTTGAACCTCAGGGAGCATAGGTTTCTAAAGCTGCTACCTAATGTAATAAGGACATCCAAACAATAGAATACATATACAGTACATGTATACCATAAGTCAAAACAGTTTATTACAGTTAGTATTAATGGTACCAAAAAATTTAGTGAAGTATAATGGGCTGATTGTCTCAGTTGAAAATTTCCATTAAAAATGGCAAGCCAGTTGTCTGTTAACCCTTTAACGCCGAAGCCCTATTTACAAAAACGTCTCCCGTATGCCGGCGGCGTTCGGTGAGTTAGCGCCAAAGCGGAAAAAAAGTTTTTTTCAAAAAATCACAGCACGCTTAGTTTTTAAGATTAAGAGTTCATTTTTGGCTCATTTTTTTTGTCATTGCCTGAAGTTTAGTATGCAACCATCAGAAATGAAAAAAAATATCATTATCATATATAAATATTGGAATATATGACAAAAAAAAAAAAACTCGTATATAATTGTATACAAATCACGCTATAAGCAAAACAGTTAAAGCTAATGAGTTAATTTTTTTTAGTTGTATTGTACACTAAATTGCGATGATTTTGGTATATAACAAATTTTAAAACGATCAAAGCAACACAGAGAAAATATTATCACAAAATGATGCATGAGTTCGTAACGCGCGGACGTAAAAAAATGTTTTTTTTTCAAAAATTCACCATAAATCGAAATATTGTGCTAGAGACTTCCCGTTTGTTGAAAAATGAAGCTAATTGATTGAATATTAGTAGACTGTAAGTGTTTTAGCTTACAATTGCAGTTTTCGACCATTTCGGTCAAGTTAAAGTTGACCAAAAGTCAAATTTTTTCTATTTATCGTGATTTATATAGAAATATTTCAAAACTGATAAAAGCTACAACCATGAGTTATTTTTTGTTGTATTATACATGAAATTGCGCACATTTTCATATATAAAACTTTATGTAACGACTAATATAAAGCGGTGCAAATATTACGACAACGAGACGAAAGAATTTCTGAGATGTTCAGCCGAGTTACCGCGCAGACATAAGGAAAATGTTTTTTAAAAAAATTCACCATAAATCGAAATATTGTGCTAGAGACTTCCAATTTATTGCAAAATGAAGTTAAACGATTGAATATTACTAGAATGTAAGAGTTTTAGCTTTCAATTGCATTTTTTTACCATTTCGGTCGAGTTAAAGTTGACCGAAGGTTGAAATTTTGGCAGTTATCGTGATTTGTGTGAAAATATTTCAAAACTGATAAAAGCTACAACCATGAGCTATTTTCTGTTGTATTCTACATGAAATTGCGCACATTTTCATAATAAAAGTTTATGTAACGACTAATGTAAAACGATGCAAACATTACGACAACATGACGAAAGAATTTCTGAGATGTTCGCCGAGTTACCGCAGCAGCGAGATTTAAGGATTTTTTTTTTTTTTTTTTATAGAAATTCACCATAAATCGAAATATTGTGCAAGAGACTTCCAGTTTGTTGCAAAATGAAGGTACATGATTGAATATTACTAGAATGTAAGAGTTTTAGCTTATAATTGCGTTTTTTGACCATTTCTGTCGAGTTAAAGTTGACCGAAGCTTGAAATTTTGGTAGTTATCGTGATTTATATGAAAGTATTTCAAAACTGATAAAAGCTACAACCATGAGTTATTTTCTGTTGTATTCTACATGAAATTGCGCACATTTCCATATATAAAACTTTATGTAACGACTAATATAAAACAGTGCAAACATTACGACAACGTGACGAAAGAATTTCTGGCGCGGACGTAAGGAAAATTTTTTTTTTTTAAATTCACCATAAATCGAAATATTGTGCTAGAGACTTCCAATTGGTTGCAAAAGGAAGGTAAATGATTGAATATTACTAAATCATAAGAGTTTTAGCTTAAAATTGCGTTTTTTGACCATTTCGGTCGAGTCAAAGTTGACCGAAGGTTGAAATTTTGGCAGTTATCGTGGTTTATATGAAAATATTTCCAAACTGATAAAAGCTATAACCATGGGTTGTATTTTGCTGTATTGTTCATGAAATTGCGCACATTTTCATATATAAAACTTTATGTAACGGCTAATATAGAACTGTAAAAATTACGACAAAATGACGAAAGAATTTATGAAATTTTCGGCTGAGTTACCGCCCGTGCGTAAGAAAAGTTTTTTTCAAAAATTCACCATAAATGGAAATATTGTGCTAGAGACTTCCAATTTGTTGCAAAATGAAGGTAAATGATTGAATATTACTAGAATGTAAGAGTTTTAGCTTACAATTGCATTTTTCGAGCATTTCGGTCGAGTCAAAGTTGACCGAAGGTTGAAATTTTTTGTAGTCGACGTACGGTACGTCCACTTGGCACCCAACAGACAATTTTAGTCGACGTATGATACGTCCAATAGGCGTTTAAGGGTTAATTGAGCACTGCTGTTCATCATATACCAAAAAAAAAAAAAAAAATGATAAAATAAGCCTTCAAAACATGAAAGTAACAGAAAACAGTTTGATATATAAAGTTTAATAGTTATGCTTACATACAGTCTACTGTTTTAGGCATATGATTAGAAAATTGTCGAAACAAAGAAAAATTGTTGCATTACAGTGTTAATGAATTTATGACTGCAATTCTGTAGATATAGGTTGGTACATTACACCTTACGTTATGCGTCCCTAAGATAGACTAGCCTGTAGGCATAGCTAGTAACTTTGATGTTTTATAACTTCATTGGTATGTTTGGTTTGGTTATTCTTGGGGAAGAAGTGAAAGAAGGAAAAACTGATTTCCATTACACCTTTAATAATTAATAGTGATAAATACAGTACTGTACGCTTATGTCAGTGGTTCTCAACCTTTTCTAGCATGAGTCCCTGCCAGGCCTTTCAGAAGTCCCTGTTAACATTTATTAGAAAACCATGTGTATTAGTGCTCAGTATTAAATGCAGTATTACTGTGACAAAACTTTGTGATTAGATTAAGTGAAAATGAAAAAAACTTGTCTTTACTCTGATGTTGCTTTAGTCAGTGTAATATGAATGACAAATCAGTAATTAGAGCAGTTGTATACTAAATGCATAAGCAATGAGCACATGGATACCATCAAAACAAGCTAACAAGGCATGATGCCTCCAAAGTAAAAAAGTATCTTATTGCAGAAACTCAAATTGCACTTCTTGGTTACACTTCTAAAACACATTTTGTGATTTATTAAGACACATCATCCCTTAGAAACAGCTCAAAATGTACAAGTAAAAACATTAATGTATGTGTAATGGCTGGTGGGAAAATTGGGGAGAGAATGATAACTCCTCAAAGCTTTAATTCCTAGCCAAATGACTTCAGTTTAAACTGCTAAAACCAGGAAGATTTAGGTAAAGGTTTATAATGTGTAGTGATGTGCAGATTGATGGTGAAGTATCAGTACTGCCGATACTAGTGATGAGATAGAGAATCGATGGTACAGAATAAAAAAATTTTCAGTGGTTTTTTTTTTTTTTTTTTTTTTTTTTTTTTTTTTATCAAATACTGTGGCACTGACAGTCAGTCACGCAGCACCCTGACTAAGATGATATGTTTAGTTTAATTGTTCAGAAAGCTTTAATAGCAGATCTAGTGAAATGAATATCAAAATTACTATTACCCTAGAATAAGGCAATAAAAAAATTCCTTACAGTGTAAATTAGTGAAAGTAAGTTTAGTGAAATAAAATGGTCCAAGTGTTTCATAGCTCTGTCATATGAAGTAATAAGTAATTTGCTGTTGAATGAAGTGAGCTTATAAAACGTTACACTAGAATATAAAACAAAAAGAAATCTTTTTAAATTTTATAGTCAGAATAAAAAACTAACCTTTCAGCAAAACCAAATATGGTCTCCCCCCAGTTAGTCAGGATAAGCGAGGTGTACTGAATAGAGGCTGAAGAAAATCCACTTGTATGCATTCAGAATAAAGTTGTAAATAGTGATGTATATAGCATGTACCTTACAGTATGATACAGAAAGTACTGCACTTCCAATAAGTATACTTAAAAACATCAACAGCTGGTAGCATAATATACAACATTAATGCATTTTTATATAATTCTGTATGTTCAGTACTTTTATTGTTAAGTAACAAGTACTGTATAGAATTTTCAACCAGCCAGATTATTGAAAAATTACAAAGTAAATGTACTTTTAACAGTAGGCACCTGGTAATTCTTTCTTGCTCATATGTCCTTGTAGTATGGTACCCGGGGACATTATTTAATTACAACATACAGGACATTTATCTTACTGGAAGAATATTTCATGTATAGCCTAATAAGCCACGTATACAGTATGTCAAGAAGTAATCCTATGGTACCACTGGGAGACATGTTTGGGGGGAAGATGTGATACTGAAGTTTGGTCATGTGTCCTACTGTTGACACCACTCAAGAGGTTGAGGTATCAGGCACCTGAACAACAAAGGCAGATGTGCTTTGGAGTGGTTTAGACACAGATGGGTTACTGTGTTTTGTACAGTGATTTCCCACTTCATCTTTAAACATATCAGTTACTTCACCTAAGAATATCTCCGTGAAATGTTTACATGGTAATTCCTTGGTTCATCAGCAAGGTCATAGGTGGCTTATTTGATGGTAGAAAAACACCTGATATGGTAATTGTCAGTGAGCAGTTTCGTAAGCTATTTAATAATAAATCACTTATTGCATATAGGATTGTAAATCCAAATTTTAAATATTGGCTGTGGTAGTATTGAAGCATAGTGAACTAACCACAACTGAGGTAAGCATGTGTACCCCAGGAAGTATTTATATACAGTAATACTGTACTTGTCACTTACCAATCTGTCAGCAAGGTAACATTCGCAGAATTGGGGTACAGTACTCTGTATTTCCAAAGGTAGTCAGTGCTTTCCTCATGAGATGTTCAAAGTTTTGAAATGAGTCTGTGTTCGTAATACTGTCAGAATTTGAACCAGATGAGCCAGCCGTTTGAAGCTTTGAAATTAGTCTTTGGAAATGCCCAAACTTCTCAGAAGTATTCAGCTCAGCACTACAAACCGTCACACCTAAAGAATGCTGTTGCTGATACATAGCAGATAAGAGTGGTCTGATCAGTCTTCCAAGTTGACCTTTGCTAGGTTCTCATGCTTTTGTTGGCCAAAGGCTTGTGTTTGGAGCTGGTAATACTGTATTACGTAGCTTCACCTTAGGAATGTCTACAGTGCTGATGGTCACAGGACCTCTCCTGCCCTTGTTTGTACAAGATCTTCAGCTAAGCATTTTTCTCATCCTGTTGGTAGGGAGTGACACAATTAGAAAGCTGAAACTAGGAGAAAACAGCTTCAGGGAGAAAACAGCTTCAGAGCATAGGGCACAGCTACAAGAGCAGTAATTTTTGTCATGGCACTAGTTGATCACACATTTTCAGGAAGAAAGATGAGGGTTGCTAGGAGGTACAGGAAACAAAGCTGGATTAAGCTGGGTTATGATTGGCTATGCTTTACTCTGCTTGGAATGTCTCTCAGCCAGTAGGAGTAATGAACCCTCCATACATTTACCCTACAGATTGGTTTTAGCTGTAATCTTAACTGACTGACTGTATGTTCAGTTACTTGTAATTGCCCAAATTGGAATATTTGCTCGCAACCTGCTGTGTTTTAAATTGATAATTAATGTTCTCTTTATTAATCATAAAACCATTACAGTTTTGAAAATGGTTGCCCAGTGTCATTGTTTGTGTGTGGGTTATGAGGGTTAGTCATAATGGTCTGTAAAAGAAATACAGAGTATTCCAAGGAGTGTATGGATAAAGCTGATGCAAAGTTTTAGGTGATTTGGATAAAGAAATGAACATGGAAGCATAATACATAATTTCACAGAGACAATGTTGGTTTTTGGGACCACTTGATCTATCGTAGGCAGTTGTGAAGCAATATGAACAAGAAAATGGTGATTAGAGTAGATTGAATTTCATTTCATTCAGCAAAGATGACAAAAGAATTGGAGGATAAGAAGGCTGTAAAAATGGGTGGAAACTGCCTTGGAGACAAAGAAAATGAAGCCCATTATCAGAAAATTTGATACTGAAATTTAATTCTCTTAGGGTGTCAGGAGTGAAGGCAATGAGATTCTTGACAGTCCACCGTGCAGGCAACATAATTTAGATTTGGAAGAATTGTCTTACTAGAGTTTTTGTGCAAGTGATCTGGGTGATCTGGAAACAGAAAAAAGGATTGGATTCGTGGTGTTTGCAACATTAAAAACTTTTGCAACATAATAACCTACAACAATAGGCAGGTAGAACCACTTTAATTATACAGTTTCAGGAAAACGTACCGTTATGCATTCACAAGTACTGAATGAATATTGTGTCTCTGTAGGAATATATACAGTGGATGGTTTTGTTGGTTAAATTTCCAAAAGGTAACAAGTTTCCCTGCAATAGCCTTTGAATGAAGGTTGGGAAGGCATGAGTATTCTTTACTGGATAATACTGTACGGTATATTGTAAGCAAGGGGGGAAGGCATCTAAATACCATTTTGGGATAAGTAGTGGATCAGATGGACACAAGTTACCTAGCTTTGAAAGATACCATAGTAGACTTAGGATGCAACGGGTGTACACAGCATTTGTTTGGCATTATTTGGGAAATATGCTAAAGTGGGTTAGTATTAATCTCTTGCTTGTTGTTCATATCATAATCCAAATGTTTCCATGAAATGGACGGGGAAAATCCCTATTTTAGATTGGGATCTTTCCATGAAGAGGAATCTGGAGGGTTGAAATGATTCATGTGTTTTAAAAAATTATTTTCCTTAGGTCAGTAAAGGATAATAAATATCTTCCTCTTGAAAATTTGGAGCTCCGGAATTAATTGAATTTAGCATTTTTCCTAAAGTGAACAAAAATGCATAGTGCAGTAAGTAGTAAAGAATATTTTTTTGTCACATCAGGAAATTATGCATTTCATATCTTTCTGGCCTTATTTGCTCCCCTATCATGAGCATCACGTGGGAAGAATGGCTGCCCTTTTAAATATTCCCCAAGTTAATTAGATGGCGTGTTCCTTGAGCACTCTCCTGAGTGCCTGTTAAGGAGATTATGTTCTTATTTAATGGTATCTGTCTTCTTCCCCCTTTCTGTTGTAGGTCATTTCAGAGGCCTTTCTTCTTTACCAGGAAATCTTTGAAGACCCAATTTATCAGTTTTGGATTCATTTCATTATTTGTATTGCTCAGAATTTGTATATAGACCTACATTAATTTTAAACCTTTTTATACTTCTTTTTTTCCTGGTTTGGCTGTCCCCACATTGTTTGGTTGTTATTGCATTAGATGACTCGCAGGTTGGTTTGTACAATGGTATGTTTTTGTTTTGTAGTCATGAGGGTTTCTTTTTTTATATTTTAAACAGTTCTGTCCTGTTCAGTTTTTTACTGTTTTACCTGAGATTTTCATATACCTTTTGGAGAAGTATAGCTTACTGTAGATACCTTTGGGAAAAGCATAGGTTATTGTTGATCAACATTTTATTTGGCTTATAGGTCATTTCTTTTCTTTTAGACTCAGTGCTATATCTTTTCCAGGGGTAATTTGTTCAACAGACAAAGTGATTTTAATAAAGCTTTTCTTTTTCTTTTGCAGAAAATGAGAGACAAAGAGGTAAGTGAAAAAGATAAAAGCCAATGATGTTTGTTGTTAGTAAATGTATCCTAAAGTTGAAGCGCTGTCACATTGCTGTGTACTGTTGTTATTACAGTTAGTCCATTTTTTCCCCTTTGCTTTATGTACAGTATTTTTTCTGTGTGCATAATCCCATTATCATGATGAAGGACTGATGTCATTGTCTTTGCATGCTCTTCCAGAGGATAGTTGTGAAGAGAAAGTGATCGATGGTTGGTATAATGATGTTATTGCTTTTATTTTTTTTTTTTATAAAATCCCTCCCCTCACTTATCACCCTTATTGATGAGTCCTTATTGTAGGAATTTTTCATAGATTTTCACATTAGCTAATTTTTCCTAGTTATCTGTAATCGTTGTGGAGTAAAGTGACATACAGTATGTATTTCATAGCCTTTCATAGGAATAATATGGGGAGTAATGTGAAAGACTTTTCTTTTCCATAATCTAGCTCTGTATACTATTTCCACCTGGCTATGGTGTTATACAAGGGCCCCAGCTGTTTACTCAAAGCCTCATGTAACTTAATGATTTTGAAGACCAACCCTCTGTCAGTGACAGGAAATATATAGCATACAAAGTAGTATTAGTTATATATATTTTTTCCTTGAGTGTGTTCTGTCTTGCATGTTTCCTGAACTTTCATTAATGCAGATAATGATGCATGATAAGTTTTTGTGATTTTCTTTGAAATATAAGTCTTTGACGAATCATGCTCTCAGTAGTTACCTGTGCGTTGTTTCTTTAAATCAAATCTAATGAGTTTTCAGTAAAATTGCTCTTGAGGTCCTCCCTCTGTGGCTGAAAAGGGTTTGGTAAAGGTTGTTGGCATTCTATACTTTTTTTATTATTTAATTTTTAGTTTGATATTAAAAAGTCTAATAGCTCTTGTAGGTGCATTATATCTTTTATTGATATTGCATGAATGCCTGCATAAATTGGATGAATTTGGTAATGTCTGTGATTTATGTCATACAAGTCAGATTTAGATTGTAATTGATGTAACAGATTTGTACTTGTTTTCTTTCTGAAGGCAACCCCGTTGGGACGAGCAAGGAAGTATTGTTATCTAGCTCAGTCCAGATAAAAATTGTACTTTCAAAAGGAGGGAAAAAGAATGAAATGTTAGGCGTAATAGGAAGGAAGTGATAGACTTTCATTTTAAAGGAGGAAATGTTTGAGGAGTCAGTAAGAGCACAAGCTGGAAGACAATTCCTGAGCTTCGTAACATGGAAAAAAGTTGTTACTGTACTGTGCAGTTTGTGATTTACTGATTTCTACATAGTAAGTGAAGTGTAGGATGGTTTCAGGTTGCCTTGAAAGGAATGATGGAAGAGGCAGCAATTGTAGAAAAGAATCTTGAGCTGCCATCTTCGAGATGGATTTAAGGCTGGAATTATTTATTAAATGAACTTAATTTAATTCAGTCCTGTGCAGGAGATATAAGTTGAAGCACCCAAGAAAATACAGTAATAACAATATCGTAAGTTTAGTGTACTTTTGTTACTAATGAATATATTTTAGTACCCATGGTGCACTGCAGTTGTCACCTCCCTGGTACATTTAGTTTTGTTAGATGAATTTATATTTATGTCTCCATGTTTGAACACTGCTTTTAATGGAGATACTTCTGCATTTATCCAAAAACAGTTTTGATAAAACAACTGACCAAAAATTAGTAGAAAAGTAGGTTGAAGCACAGCCCAGAAAGTGAAAAACTTACTGAGGTATGTTTGCATTTTCAGGATTCACAATTTTTCGTTTTATATAAATAACTTACCAAATAATTACAAAGCTATAGTTTCCACTCTCACGGCAGCTAAAATTTTGAAATTCGCCGTTCGCGCCAAATGTTTTGGGTAGATGACATTCCCTGCCCACTTTTGGGGAAAGAGAGGAACAACATGGCAAAGAGCTTCAATTTGTTTCTTCTGGCTGATGGCTGAACATCAGTTGTTAGCAGCAGCTTTATTTTGGAATTTGTTGCTTTTTCAATTGTTCATTTTGCCTCATTGGTGAAGCATTCTTGTATTTGGTAGCCTTTTGGCACATTTAGATAGTGTTAAGTTTCTTTTATGAGACCATTATTGACTGTTAATTCACTAAGTACGACTTATTTCCTGATTTTGACCGTTTTTAGTGGACTTTTTTTCTTCATGATGTCTGACTCAAGTTATACTAGCATTAGGTATTGCAGCAAAGGCTGCAGTTCTCAACTAACCAGGAAACCTATGATTCACATACGCTGTACACTAATTGTCAAGAGTGTATAGATTGGGATGACAAAAAGTGGAAGAGTTGAAGTCACACTTAAACAAATTGGCTAGGGACAATAAGAGAAAGGCGACTGCTAGAGCAGAAAATAGTGAGTCTTTAGTTAGCCAGGAATCTTCTCAGCCTGTTGCTAATGCTAATGTTCCTGTTTCTGATCCCGTAACTGTGACTCCTGTTCCCAGTCCTCAAATTGTTCCATCCTCTCCTTTACCCGGCTTTCCACTTCTGAACCCGACCCCATTGCCAGCCTCGAGGTGAAGTTTGACAAGAGATTCAAGTTGATTGCAGAGACCTTGGGCCAATTAGGGTCCTCGGTGAAAGCCCTAATGGAAAAAAGTGAGTGTGAACAGTGCTAGTAAAGTGTTGGTGGAGGAGGTGGCTGCTCATCCCACTAATTCTCCTAGGCAAAAGCCAATGGCATACTCCCCTAAACCTGGGAGGGGTCAAATTGGTAGCCTAAGGGAGGTCAGTGGGGTCTGCCCACGGGTATTTGCCCCCTTGGACGAACCTGTTGCTGATTCCCAGGTTGCGACGGAGAGCCACTGGCAAGGCGTCTCTAAGGATGTGCCTACTATCTCTCTTCAAGTTCAGGGGATTCTAGTTCCAGGTGCTGATGGCACTTCTGGACGAGTCATGGGCTTTGAAAAGGTGTGCAATGGACACGTGACATGCTCTCCCCAAGTTCCTCGTAAAAGGTTCAAAGAACCTGTTAGCGCTCCTTGTCCATCTTGTAGCCATTGGGACAGCCCAGAGTGTTTTTCTTCGGAGCACCCAATTGTAGAGAGCCAAACCTTGGTTCACAAACGCTCTGCTTCTCGTAAGCGCTCCTCCTCATCTTATGAACGTCAGGCTTTTTCTCTTGAGCGCCCAGTGCCCAGCAGTTCCTGAGCTTTTCTTGAAATCAGAGCATCCTTTAGTGCTTGAGTGTCTATTAGCGCCTATGCCTGCTAGTCTCCGAGCTCCTCTTAGCATCTGAGCACCTGTTACTGCACGATCGCCGACGAGTTTCCAAGCACTCATTAGCACCCAAGTACCCCTTTATCCTCTGAGCTCCCAGTGGCTACAGAACTCCCATTGGCACCCGAACGTCCAGTTTCAGCCCATTGTCCAGTTCCAGCCTTCAGGCATTCAGCACCGTCTCCGTCTTCTGCGACTCCAGTAATCCAGCACCCTTTACCTTCACCCACACCGCTGGCTCCTATCCTTCAAGCTTCTGCCTCTAGTTCCCAGCGCCAGCAGCTGTCAATTCATCCTCGGATCTTATTCAATGCAAGCTTGACCGTATTTTGGGCCTACTCAAGAATGCTCAGTCAGCTCCTCAACCTCCAGCAGACTTATGCTTACCCCCATTATCTTCTGATGAGGAAGACATATTGGACCGTGACACTCCTACTCCAGCTTGTGGCCTTATTGAGGTATCTCCTTGCTTCTTTTCTGAGTTTCTTCTCACCAGCAGCCCTGTTTTCACCTGTGTCTGCATTTTTGATGGATAATCAGGCTACTGGCCTCTCTAGCTTGCTTAAGTTGGTGCTTTCGTCTTCTGTGAAGAAAGCTTTGCATGAGGTTGAGGGTTGGCTCGCAGAAGAGAGAGAGCAAGGGAGAGCCTTCAGTTTTCCTCCCTCTAGGTTGTCTTGAAGGAGGTACCTGTCATATGCCACAGGAGAAGCACCTTTTTTGGGAGTTTCTGCCTCCTCCCAGGGAGACTTCTCCGGGCTAAAAGATTCATCCCGTAGATCAGCGTTCTCTTCAACCAAGATAATGTTTTCCGCTTCTGAGTTGGCTCATCTTCTCAAGAACCTATTCAAAGTGTTTGAAGTCTTGAGCTTCCTGGACTGGTGTGTGGGGGTTCTTGCACTCAGGCTCAACTGTGCTGTTTTGCCAGAGGATTGTGCTGTGGATTGGCTAGGAGTCTTTTCTTGTAATGATAAGGGTTTTAGGGATGGCTCCCAAGAATGGACCTCTGTATGCAATGGGAATACTTAGGAAGAGAGAGCTCTGGTGCTCCTATGCATCTAAGGGGGTTACTCCCACACAGAAATTGGCGCTCCTGTTTTCTCCCTTTGACCGACATCACCTGTTCCTTTCAGGCCACTGTGCTTGTTATCGCATCGGATCTTCAAAAGAAAGGGTACTCAGGAACTTTTAGTTCAGTCCTCTAGACGTCCCAAAGAGGCGACCACCTTTAGTTCCAGGACAGTCTCTCCTCTACAGATGCAGTCCTTTCATTGCAGCAGGCAAAGGGCTTACTCTAGACATCGCTCTAACACCAGTTACTCATCACATGCCATCAAGAAATCCTCATCTAGATCTTCCTCTCGAAAGTGAGGACAACGTCCTCCGTATTCTCCAGTAGGAGCCAGACTCCTTCTCTTTTGGGAGAGATGGAAAGAAAAAGGAGCAGAACCTTGGATGGTAAATGTCTTGAAGGAGGACTACACTATTCCTTTCAGGGAGAAACCTCCCTTAGTCAGCACGCCCATCACCTGGACAGCCTACTCTGTAGGATAAGAGAGGTTTTTGGCCCTCTCAGACGACGTTTCGTCCCTCAGGAAGGGTGCAATAGAATTAGATGAAGACATGAAATCTGTAGGGTTCTACAACTGCCTGTTTATAGTTCCCAAATCGTCAGGAGGCTGGAGGCCTGCCCTGGACGTCAGTGCTCTGAGTTTCTTAGTCCTGAAGGTGAAATTCAGGATGAAGACGAAACAAACTGCCTGTCATCCATTCGCCAAAGAAATTGGATGACTTACATCAGTATGCAGGATGCGTATTTCCACATTGCTATCTTCTGGAATCCAGGGAGTACCTCAGGTTCATGTTCAAGACCAGAGTGTTCCAGTTTTGTCTCTATGCTTCGGCCTTTTGGCTGCTCCCCAAGTCTTCACCAGAGTTCTTGCTCCCCTCACAAAGTGACCCCATCTTATGGGAATCAGTATCTCCCTATGCCTAGACAATTGGCTCCTTTGGGCTCAATCGAGGGAAGTGTACGGAGGACCTTCGGAGGACCCTTCTCCTAGCCTAACCCTGGGCTTGTTTATCAATATGCAGAAGTCCCAGCTGATTCCACCTCAGAAGATTCTATATTTGGGAATGATGATAGACTCAGAATTATCTGTTTTTTCCATCCCCAAGAGAGTAGAGTCCTGCCTAAGGACAGTAAATGAGTTTCTATCTCATGGAAGCTGCTCAGCCAACCAGTGGGTGAGTCTTCTGGGGACATTGTCCTCCATGGAGTAGGTCATCTCTCTAGGCAGACTCCATATGAGAATGTTGCAGTTCTTTCCAAAGATCAGCTAGGACAGGAAAAAATTCCCAGACACATTCATTTTTCCTGTGACTCCCAAAATAGAGACTTGCTGTGGTGGAATTCCAAAAGAAAGTTGTCAGAGGGAAGTCTTTCCTCCCTTTGAACCCCAACCTAGACTTCTACTCAGACATGTCAGATCTCAGTTGGGGAGCGTATCTGGGTAGCAAGGAAGTGTCCGGGACATGGTCCCTGGAGCAAAAAATTGGCATATCAGTGTTAAAGAATTGAAAGCAATACACATGGGACTTCAGTTCTTTGCCTCAGAGGTGTTCAACAGGACAGTGGCAGTCTACTCAGACAACACTACCACCCTGTCTTATATCAAAAAGCAAGGGGGACTCACTCCTCCCCCCTATACGAAGCAGCGAGAGACCTTCTCCTTTGGGCGGACCAGAATTACACCAGAATTCTAACACGTTTTATTCAAAGGAAGTAAAACATTCTGGAGGACAAGTTGAGCTGTCAGGAGCAGGTTCTCCCCACAGAGAGGACCCTAGATCCTCTGGTCTGCTTAGATCTGTGGAAACCGTGGGGGAAACCAATCGTGGATCTTTTTGCAACCTCCAGAAACCATTGGCTCCCGTTATTCTGTTCACCAGTCCCGGATCCTCTTGCATGGGCGACAGATGCCATGCTGCAGGACTGGTCGAACAAATACCTCTATCCCGGAATGCAGTATGTTCATTTACCCTGGGGTTTTTAGCCAAAAACGAGACCCTGTCTAAACCCTGGCCTCGTTCCTGTATTATTAAGAATTTGACAGAAATATTGGGCCGAGAAGAAGAAAACTCTGCCCTGTGAGGGCACTTAAATATTACCTACACAGAACAGAGGAGATACGTGGACTTTCAAATAATCTGTGGTGCTCAGTCAAGAATCCATCTTGTCCACTGTCTAAGAATGCCCTGGCATTCTTCCTCAGAGACATTATCACGGAAGCACATTCCCAGATTAGGGAGGATGTTTTACCCTCTTCTAGAGTTAGAGCTCATGAAATAAGAGCTGTTACCACTTTGTTGGCGTTCAGACGTAACTTATCTCTTGCATCCATTTTGCAGGTGACTTTTTGGAAGTCCAAGTCACTTCCCATTACTTGCGCAAAATAGAAACTGTATAATAATTGCAGTACCTTGGGTCCTTTTTCAGTGGCTGGCATAGTGTTGGGGGAAGAAGCTTAGGAAACATCCCTTCCATCCTTTTCTCTCTTTGCCTTGTCATAGAGTGTTGAGTGTTTAGGTTGGGATGTGGGTTTTATTTATGAGGTGTAGGTGCAGAGTCTTTTTTTGGTTGTCTTTTGTGGTATTGTGCCCAGGGCGGAGGCAATTATTTTGTACTTTGCTAGCCAATGGAATCGTCCTTCGCTACAAAATAAAATACCCACTGAAGTAGTAGGCGCTCCACAGCTATACCGTCAAGCCACTATAAGATGATATGAATGCCAAACAGAGGCAGTATCTTTCTGCAGCACTCTCTCATCAGGTAAGGAAACAACAAACATTGTATCAATGCTAGCAATTTTTTCTATTCACAAATTCATTACCATTCATAGTGTTTTTGGGGAGATTTCTCCATGCATCCCACCACCTATCACTGTGGGAGTCAACTATGTAATGACTTGGTAAGTTACTTTTATAAAAATGACATTATTATGGTAAAATAAAGTTTTATGTATACTTACTAAGTAATAATTACATGATCAGAGCCCTCCCTCCTCCCTTCGCATGGATATAAGGGCATAAACAAATTGAAGTTCTGTGCTGAGTTGTTCCTCTCTTTCCCCGAAAGTGGGCAGGGCAAGTCACCTGCCCAAAACATATAGCGCGACTTGTGAATTTCAAAATTTTAGCTGCCGTGCGAGTGGAAACTATAGCTATGTAATTACTTGGTATAGATTTATAAAACTTTATTTTACCATGAAAACGTCATTTTAGACACCAAACATGTGGCACATGTTCTCTGCCCAAGGCAAATGGCTGCTGATGACTGCACAGGTAGACCAATGCTCTTTCAGCCAAGCACCCAATCCCTAAAGACAGAGAGGTTATGTGAAGAGAAAATGTTTTCTGAACTGAGCTGGGTTTTGAACTCTAAACCAATAATGGAAAGTCGCCAGTAATACCACAGGGCTACCATGGCTTCCTCCTCCTCCTCCCACCCTCCATTTTTTTCTCTAACAGATGTAAGAAGCTGATGTTTTGGAACCTAGTATACAGTATATGCAGCACTATTTATTTAGTGATTGCTACAAAGTGGATTCACTTGGGTTGGCTTAACAAGTTTGCAATACTTATGACCAAACACTTTGAACAGGGGAGGATAGAATCTCAAAATAGTGGAGAAATGGGATATTTTTCAATCCAGCATTCTTTCCCTGCCTGATAGCGTGTTGGTAGTGTATCTGGTTCACATATGGATGACCTGAGTTGTTGTCTTGGATTAAGCCAGCCTTTTGCTTGCATGGGCTCTTGCTCAAGGGCAGCCTGTAAAAAAAAAAATCTATTTTCGAACTTGACAAGGGACAACGAATGAGAGCAATCTCTAAAATCGTGTATGCTTCTGTTGACTTAAGCATTGGGTTAGGTACCTAATTGTTAGTCTACCGTTGTCGTTTCCAGCCAGGGTAGAGAGGAAGAGAAAAGTGGAGCGATAACAATACGTGAGTGTTCATTGCGCTGTCATATATATGCCATCGAAATGGGACGACCTCGACAAGATGTCTTACCCTACTGGGTGACACCATTCTCTCTCTCTCTCTCTCTCTCTCTCTCTCTCTCTCTCTCTCTCTCTCTCTCTCTCTCTCTTATCAGTATTTCCGCATTTCTCATGTGTAGTGCTTTTAACAGGAAGACAGGAGCTGAGTCAAATGAAAACAAGTAAAAAATGCGCCGAAGTTTCTTTGGCGCAATCGAGTTTTCTGTACAGCCGCTACAGCGTAAAATCAAGGCCATTGAAAATAGATCTATCTTTTGTTGGTCTCGTTATAATGCTGTATGATCCACGGCCCATGAAACTATTACCACGGCCCCGTGGTGGCCTATCGTATATCGTTGCCAGAAGCACGATTATGGCTAAATTTAACCTTAAATAAAATAAAATAACTACTAAGGCTAGATGGCTGCAATTTGGTATGTTTGACGAGTGGAGGGTGGATGATCAGCGTAGCAATTTGCAGCCCTCTAACCTTAGTGGTTTTTAAGATCTAAAGGCGGACAGAAAAAGTGCGGACGGAATGAAGTGCGGACGGGCAGACAAAGCCAGCACAATAGTTTTCTTTTGCAGAAAACTTAAAAGGTAACTTTTCATACGATAGGGTTTTTGTTGTGGTTTTTTTTAGCCAAGATGTGGCATTTAAAATACCTGTGTTGACAAATAAAGATTTGCTCTTTCGTGGAACTCATATGTCACTCTGATGGATCTTGGATAGTGTTCAAAACCCAGGCTGGCATACCTCTTGTAAATCATCGTGGCCTGTCATGGTGGATTTGATCTCTCTCTCTCTCTCTCTCTCTCTCTCTCTCTCTCTCTCTCTCTCTCTCTCTGAGGGTAAATTTTAGTAAATTTCTTCCAATGCGTCACTGAAATTGTCAATCAGATTTTAAAAAATAGTATAATTGTAGTTTCAGCTTATCGATCCTGAATCTTTCAAGCTTCTGTACGTATGCGTATCGACTACTAGTATATTGTTTTAAGAAATGTGTTAATAGCCGTACCAAATTCTGTCACGAGTGCGTACAGACAGGAGCTCAGAAATGGCTTAGAGGTGAAAGATAAAATTACAAGGTTGTCAGGTTGAAAGAAACTCGTTTTCATAATTTAAAGATGACTGTGTGCCTATGATGTTTTTCTTTTCTGGAGTTTTGCTCTTATTTTACATTTGTAAAACATGAGCAAAATATTTAATGTTGAAGGGTAGGCGTGGAATCATTGTATTTGTATGAGGGACGTCCACACAACAATAAAGCATGCCATAAACTCGCCTTCAACTTGCTTCATATGTATCACAAACAAGTTGAAAACAAGTTAGCGACCGTAAGTGGAGAATGAATCTTTTGCAAATGCTGGATAGTCGTATGAAGTGTTGGTCAGGACTACCAATAAGACAGTGACTTGTACTCAACCTGTGTGTGATGTGCGCCCGATAAGTTGCCGACACGTCATTTACTGAATGTGGGTGTACCCTTAAGTAATGGGAAAATAAGGTTGCCTGAAATGGCGCATATTTCTTTTTGACCTTAGATCAGGCATTTGGATTGCTGGCAGGTAAATCGCATTTCACATTTTATGGGAAACTGCAATTAATGCGACATACCCTTTGCCGGAGGAAGACTTTTCTGGGATGTTTCGTGATGTAAAGGCATATCCGGTTAGTCTCTCTCTCTCTCTCTCTCTCTCTCTCTCTCTCTCTCTCTCTCTCTCTCTCTCATTGACAGCGAGGCCTGACGTTTTAGGTATATGAAAATAGGGCGCCTACAGTTGATCTAAAGGAATTGTTATGTTATTCCAGTGTTTGCGTCTTATAAGTTTTTTATAACGTTTCCATGGGACGGGATTGTAGAGAGGGTCATGTTATTCCAGTGTTTACGTCTTATAAGTTTTCTATAACGTTTCCATGGGACGGGGTTGTAGAGAAGGTTATATTATTCCAGTGTTTACGTCTTATAAGTTTTCTATAACGTTTCCATGGGACGGGATTGTAGAGAGGGTCATGGACCTCACCAGCAGAATTTGGCAACAGTTTTTATCAGTATCGCGTCTAACGGTGTGTCATGGCTTGGGTGTACTATGCAAAGATTCGCATTATTATTATTATTATTATTATTATTATTATTATTATTATTATTATTATTATTATTATTATTATTATTATTATTAAGTTTCGAGTAGACTAACCTACCTGTTAAATGATGGTAGTGTGGTTATCTATGAAAAGTAAAGTATGGCACGCATTTCCTTGTAACAATTTATTTAGTTGGCTGTGGTATGGTCCAAGATCCAGGTCGAGTATAGGAAATATTTAAGCGTCTTGGGGTATGCGTCACATACCTGGTCCAGGTATTTTTGGCTGAATATCTTTCAAGGTCATACATTTTCAACTCAACCTGTTGTCATTGGATTTTTTTTAGCCTGTCTATGAAGAAAAACAGATTGCACTTCTAGGCGTACATAACCATAAAAAGGAATGCGGCACTAAATGTCCAACATTTAATATAGCACTTGGCCCCTTTAGGCGTAAATAGGTATACATTGATTGACAGATGTCTACAGTGCCATCGCGCTTCTACGAATTGACAACGTCCCTGATTAGACTCACATTCGGCTACCTAACCAACATATGTAAGTCTCTCTCTCTCTCTCTCTCTCTCTCTCTCTCTCTCTCTCTCTCTCTCTCTCTGATCGATGAAGTGCTTTTGCCCACATTCCTCCGGCGACTATCAATTTTGTAGACGTTCGCTACGTATAAACGCTCAACACGCACCATGTACCTGTGTCTCAAAACTAACGTAGCCTTGTTTTTGTTTGGTGGACGGTTACTTTTTTAACTGAACTAATTACGTTTATACACTCAAATATGGAATTTAACACCGCATAACCCTGTGTATTTTTGTATCCAAGAAACCTTTGATGGTATGTGCGTGCAAATTTGCTACTTTTTTTTATTTGTAGGAGTGGCGAAGTTTAAAATTTATATTACTTGACAATTGACAATGATTCCGCGAAATGTAACCATTACAGTTTTCTTCAGTGAGGCTTAATTTCAGGTCGACCTAATGATTGATATTGATATCATTTTATGAGAACTTGTTGTAACGTCCTTCTATCACTTGACTTTGGATGGATTGACCATATCGGTGTGATAACACCGACGGAGCCTGACGGCGATACACCTATCTAATCAGAAAGAAACTCTTTGAACGTAGAAAGTACGATGAAGATAAACATGGAGCCTTTGGTGTGACTGGTTTTGTCGTGTGGTGAAATTTCACTAATAACTTCTGAGTGTGCGATAGGTCATTCATTATTGTAGCGAGTCTCTCTCTCTCTCTCTCTCTCTCTCTCTCTCTCTCTCTCTCTCTCTCTCTCTCTCTCTCTCTCTCTCTCTCTCTCTCTCTCGTTTTGTTTGGTAGATTGCAGTGGTACTTTTAAAGTTGAGTGCACCATTGCTTGAATATTTGTACTGTTCAAAACAGCGGTTTGCGTGTGACTACTACTGTTGATGGGGTTCATTTTATTTTGATTTGCCTATTAGTCTGTACTGTATTTTTTTTCTTCACTTATTGGATGTGTATTTTATTAAAACCTACTTCACAAGTAAGTAGCCATTTTGTCAGGCCAGTGCAAGTCCGTACTTTGGTGAAATATTAATGTGTGTTTAGAAAGATAACGGTACACCGTGTTGAAACCCATATTTTGAGAAGTTGATGTCCAAATTTAGGTGAGGTGAACAGTCATATCGAGGATGACTCATGGCTTTTCCATGGTCTTGCAGCAGAGTTTTTAATCTTCATTTTATTATACTCACTGCAAGAGCAGCCTCATATTTCTCAGATATTTTTTGTGTGAGCCCCAAGCTTCAGATTACCCTCTAGTTTAAACCAGTTAGATATGCAAGTACTACGTTGACAGGCTCCTGTCAGGGAACAGAGACTGGCAGGCCTGTGAAGTTAGTCCAATTACAGAATGTTTAGTGACTCCTAAACGTCGTGACCTCGCATTATAGTCACAGAAAACGGTTAGTATAGGAGAAAGGAGTTATCAAGTTTCAGTGTCCAAGGTGAGAATGGACGACTGGAACAATAGATTCCTTGAGAATGCAATTCCCATGATAAAAAAAAAAGACAGATATTGGCATGCAGGTGTTCCTGCCTATAGTTACCATTAGGTTTAGAAGGAATGAATAGGTTCATTGCAATTCCCAATCAGATGTAAAGGACCTGTAAGGCTACAGATGGTTTTAAGGTGACTTGCACCAAGATACACTTTGCATGTAGGTTTTAAGTTTCTTCAGGTTAGCAGCCCCAAGATTGTACAGTAAGCTCCCACTTCATATTAGGAGGACTAAAAATATCAAGTCTTGCAGGAAAAATTGAGTGCTCTTATTTTCTGAGTTAGGCCAGGGTGGATTTGACGGTTAATATGAAGTGCGCCGCATAACTCGTGAATGTCCTTGCACTATAATGTATAGGACAGGTATGCTGTTCTCACAGAGCGTCTTCGGTTAAAAAGAACACAGTTGGAACTGCAAAGTGCTTCATTCTGAAGCATGATTCAGCTTCTTAATATTCCTCGTATATCCAGCGGTTTTGGTCTTAAGTTCAAAGACACGAAATTAGGGTTAAAAATAATCTATTGTAAACACATGTCTTGAACGTTCAGGTTAATACTTGTCAAAATTTTAAAATGTTCTGATAACAGTATGTAATATATCATATCTTCTCTGTCTGTCTAGCTAGCTAACACACATATACAGTATATATATATATATATATATATATATATATATATATATATATATATATATATAATTAGTTAAGAGGTTAACACAGGTAGATTATCATTAGACTGCAAAGATCGTCATTCACGGGCTGATGATATTCACAGAAATGGACTTATAGATAAACCGAAACTGTTGTATGCTGAAAATGCCTTGGCCTGGGCCAATGTCTCTTTTACTAGCCTTTATGTTCTTACTAATTTTAGTAATATTGTGTTGTGGTGCTGTAGAAGCCAGAATGTTTTGAGACCCAAGTTGACGTAAAGCGCGGCGAGGTCCATCTCTGCTTACGACATTCCCCGTCTCGTACACACACACACACACACACACACACACACACACACACACACACACACACACACACACACACACACACACACACACACACACACCATCACTTGCGGTTTGAAGTTGCCGCCATAAGGCTTCCCCCGTCTTGGGATTTTGGTTATGTTCGAGAAGGCCGTATTTAAGTAAGAGACATCTTTTCTTGTCTATTCTTTGTTCATTTGTTCATGTTTAGAATAACCGACGTTGGGTTGTCTTTAGCTGCATGAATGCTTCACTTCCTGTTGGGAAGGTATTGCTGCTTTAACCTTGTTTTGTTCCATTTCCAGTTCCTGTAAATCCCTTGGGCGCAAGACTAGTGAGTATAGATAGCATTGTGACTTAGTAGTCTCGCCATAATGATACTTCACTTACCGTTTTCTGATATCGATAGGGAGTTTATATTGGATTTCATGCTGGACATTGGGGATTTCATAACAGGTCTAGCTAATTGCTAATAGACTTGAAAAAGGGCGAATCGTGTTTGTGGGTGTTAAATAGTCACCCCTTGTAAATTATATTATTAAAGGAGAGTTCTAAGATTTTTTTAGTTACTGGAATGTATTTTTATAAAAATTGACATATCAGAATATGAAGTTTTCGGTGATCTTGTTTTCAGATTAACGGAATGGATGGAGTGCAGGACTGAAATTGGAATACGAAGATTTTACCATATTTCGGAAGTAATGGGCTGGCGTCGTCATTCTTAAAAAAACTGCCCAGCTCTTTCCGTAGACTTCAACCACAGTACAAAATGCGAAACTTACTAAAATGAACGTTTATAGGAGCGCGTGTTTACTTATAAACAGGGGTATTCACATTTTCGTAAGCAATGGCCACTGGATTGACGGTCGTTGTAAAACCTTAATTTTAATGAGTAGCTTCGTGGCGGTTGAGAAGAGAGAACGCCAGACGCAGCCCAACTGATCATCGGGCCATAAAGATTAATCAAGACATTCATCACACAGTAATAAGAAAGGGGAAAACCTCGACGAGGGTATCCTCGACCTACCTGGATGAAACCGTTCATCAGGTGCTACACACACGTTTCATGATTATATGGTAACTAATATTAATTTTCCGATTGTCAATAGGTTTATGAATCACGACACAATATTTCAGATGACATGATATAAAACAAATATGTTCAGCCTAGCGGCGCAATTATTGCTTAGAATGTAGTAGTACAAAAAACCGGAGTGACATTGATTACAGGGTACGGATATCATAATATAGTTTAGACCTAAATTATATGTGTGTGTAAGTTAATATGCGCCCCATAGGTAATTATTATTATTTATTATTATTATTATTATTATTATTATTATTATTATTATTATTATTATTATTCATACTGAACCAGTTTGAAAGATGATTTAATTTGCAAAGAAAGCTTCCACAAAACAAAATGGTTCTATGTGAAAGTCTAAAGTGACCTAACGAAATGAAGACTGCTCTCGTTGATTGGTCTGAATTATCATCAATCAAAGATAAGCTTTCGTGGTAGCAAGGCTCAGTGTTAACCTGGGAGTCTCAAAATAGTGCTTGACACTTGGCGAAGCCCTTCCGCCTCTCGGAGCAAAGTCACCCTCCTTCCTTCAGTGTATGGCACTCTCTCAACGATAGCAGCTAACAATTCGCGGGAAGTAGTTCTTTCTGGTCTGTTCTTTATGTAATCTACAACTACAGTACTGTTACTAGTAATGTTTGAAAGAACTACAAAAGATTTCCCATCAAGCAAATAGGTTGATTCATTATTATTACCAGCGAGACATACTGCGGGTTAAGCACAGAAGAGGTTGATGATTTATTGAAGACTGTGGAGAACAGTCGCGTTCTTTGAAGATGACAAAATAAGACCCTTTGCACGCGTGTAAATCTTTTATTGTTAAAAATACACTTAAAAGTCCGTAATCTTTACCAGGACTACTGTCCTCATCGGTAGAGGGAAGGAATCAAATGTTCTACAAGGACAGATTATTTTTATCTAGTTCTTGCTTGAACTGACTACTTGACCATTCTGGTTTATTGTGGTTATGCTGCCCATCTACTGCTGTGGGGGGGGGGGCTGTTAATCCTGGGCGTGGAGCTGTCAGTCAAATTCATGCTGTGGTTGAAATTCCAATTACCCCGTAGGGGAGGGTAGTACCGCCAGTGCGCCTCATGCGGTGCACTGTAGGCATTACTTGAGGTTCTTTGCGGCGTGCCTTCGGCCCCTAGCTGCAACCCCTTTCGTTCCTTTTACTGCACCTCCTTTCATATTCTCTTTCTTCCATCTTGCTTTCCACCTTCTAACAATTGGTTGATAGTGCAACTGCGAGGTTGTCCTCCTGTTACACCTTTCAAACCTTTTTACTCTCAATTTCCGTTTCAGCGCTGAATGACCTCATAAGTCCCAGAGCTTGGCCTTTGGCCTAAATTCTATATTCTGTCGAGTTCAGTTCAAATCCCAGTTACGTGTGGCTATTGCGTTTGTGTTATTAACATTACAGGCACTTTTGTGCTCCCCCCTTCTTTCTTCGGTCTCACTCAAAAATGCAGTGTTTACAGTTGATGATGGCCCAGCAAAATGAAATACAAATGTATGTAATTTATGCCAGACATTTTTAGTGATTTACACTATACACTAATAGGGTAACAATTATTTTCTCTCTCCGTTAGCGTGTTGCACTGTAAGCATTACTAAAGGGTGCTTGTAGCGTCCCGTCGGTCGCTTGGTGCATGCATTTTGTAGCCTTTTACTTTACCTCCGTTCCTGTCCCCGTTTTTCAGTTTTGCTGCCCACCACCTCTATTTTCCTCCAGTTCGATGTTTATATCTTGTAAGGTTGGATGGTGGTGTATTTAACTACAGGTGACAAGAACTGCACACTTTTCCGTAGCCCTTAGATGACAGTGTCCAAAATGGCTATGGTGAAAAGGGTCAAGAGAAGTGACCTTGTGACAAGGAGGGTCCAAGGCAAGGAAGTGAGAGCACGGTTCTTGTCGAGATTTCAAGATGATCGATGGAAAGCAGTTCGTTCCCCGAACAGTATTCCAGACTATCGCGAGTGCTTAATTGATTGGAGATTATTGTCGTTACATCTGTTAAGTTAGATTGTTAAGCTAACATACAGTAGAATGTGGGAGAAAGGTTATGCAAACATTTTCAACTTCAGTTGCAAGTCTTCCAGCTATACTTGTTTATAAAACTTTTCTGCCCTAACCGATCATAGTCTATAAATTAATTATACCTCCCATTACCTTTGCGTTTACAGGCAGAGTTTCATTGCTCTCTCTCTCTCTCTCTCTCTCTCTCTCTCTCTCTCTCTCTCTCTCTCTCTCTCTCTCTTCTCTCCGAAGTGATTTTTAAATAATCCGATTAATCATGGTTTGTCTTCTAGAGAGTATGGCAGTGTAAGACTGACTCAAGTACTGACGTTGATCATTCTCGTGAGTGAGTGTCGTCCCCTACTTTCATTCTGCCGCTGCCCTTGCTTCGCTGTATTGTTTCTTGTCTTCATAGAGAAACTCCCTTTGCCAGAAAAGTCTCGGTCACGGAAGCCTTTTGAATGCAAGAGTTGGTTTTGCCTCAAACCTAATTACAACTATTTATGACGGTCATGTAGATGACGGGAAGCTCTGCTCTTCCACCCGTACAATGCTTTGCCTAGGCGACAGGCAGAGCGAAGTCCATACTCTTTAACCAGGCATTCATCCTGGGTACATGAGGGGGCTACGTCCGCACTGTAGACCTGAGGGATTGGCATCCGTGTTCCTACAAGACCCCATTGCCTTCTTGCCCAGACTCATACTTAGGGGATTGGTGCTCTAAGCTTAAGCTTATCAATTTTCACTTCAGCATCAGTGACGTTCTGATCGGTCGTTCCTGCTGTGTTATAAAACTGAACACACCAGGTTACCTTATTTGGTTTTAGACTTTTCCGTATAACGATATTTGGCTTCCTGCTGTCTTGGTTTATTCCTGGAAACCAGAATTCTGATGTTTAGAAGTCATTGGTGCTAGATAAGCTTTCAGTTTGTTTATTATTTAGGTAGCGCAATGTTTCATCGACGTTAAGTGGCGCATTTAAACTGTAACATAGTAAACTGATTAATTTTAGATTAGAATCTGTTGGAGTTAGGATAATATGAAGTATGAACTTTTTCTGCCTGTTTGTCAGTCAAAATGCTATCGGGCAAAAAGCTGTTGCCTAGTGTGTGCCAACATCATTTTATCTACGGCGCTAACTTGGGAAGGGGCCGTCGGCCCAGAGGAGGCAAGATCCTGTTCCTATTATGGGGTGTAAGTGTAACTGCATATGACATACAAGGCTCGAGTGACCTCCAGGGTCGTGCTTATTCTTAGAATCTGCCACGTATTCTTGAAATGGAAAATATAATTAGCAGTTAGGATTTGTCGTTTGGAAACAATGTTGAAAATGTATGTTGTGTTGTATTTCTTGTGTTCTGTCATGTGCGAGGTCCTGGGGCGTTGATTTATATATTACCTTATTGCATTTAATTTCACTTTGATACCATACGGGAAACTCTCTCTCTCTCTCTCTCTCTCTCTCTCTCTCTCTCTCTCTCTCTCTCTCTCTCTCTCTGGAAAGAAATCATAAAATGACCCCATCGCCAAGCGTTGCTTTACTGGTTATCGCTTGCTTGGCAGGAACGAGTTTTGCTGTGGATGCTTCAGAAGGAAGTGGTCTCCTTAAGTGAGCCGAAGGAAGTATGAGCCACTCCCCCATTTGCTGTCGAAGAAGCCATTCATAAAGAGAAACCCCATTTTGTTAAAGTGTAGAATCTTATATATGTGTTTATGTATACCGTTTATAATATAAATTTATGTGAAACATGGAAAATATTGAGCTACCTGAGTTTTATCATGGGGAGAGGGTCGGGCAAGAATAGTAACTCACTCTCTCTCTCTCTCTCTCTCTCTCTCTCTCTCTCTCTCTCTCTCTCTCTCTCTCTCTCTCTCTCTCTCTCTCTCTCATCAGCGGTTAAGTGAAACGGAATCCTCATGAAGGAGACAGATGAAGTCCCCGTTTTGTGGCTCTCACCATTTGTCGTCTTTATTAAGTCTGTATTTAAAAAGCTCATTCTCTAATCAAGAACACGCTTCCATTTATCCATGGTTGTGTGTGAGAGAGAGAGAGAGAGAATTTTGGAGTTACGAATCTTTGCCCTCCGGCAGCGAAGAAGAATCGATAGATCCACCAGGATTAATTCTGTCTTCGTGGATGAGGGAGCTGATCTCCCACCCAGCTTGTCAGTCCGGGTACAAGCCCCTCCCTCCCCCTAGGACTGGCCGTTTCTTGGACGTTCACTCCCCCTTGTCAAGTATTTACTTATGTGCAAGAAACGACGTATAAAATGGTCGTGTCGTGTTGTCTGGTCTGCTTGCACGCGCACGCACTCACGCATTTGTCGTGTTGTTTACTTGCCTTGTATTGATTTATGGACCGGTCGTGCTTCTGTCTGCTTTTGATCCCAGACCATTTCTTTTTTATGTAGCTATTATTAGGGCCTCTTGATAGATAGGATGCCTATGTTTGGTTATTTGTTCCGCGTCTGATGGGAGCTCTCTCTCTCTCTCTCTCTCTCTCTCTCTCTCTCTCTCTCTCTCTCTCTCTCTCTCTCTCTCTCTCTCTCTCGTCGTCCTGTATATCTTAGCGTTTTATATTTTTGTTTTGCTCAACACCGCAATCGGATCTTGACCAAGTCAGTCGGAGGAAAAAGAACCTAAATAAAGAATTATTTTATGCAAAATATAAAACTTCTGCGGAATATATCCGGACACGCAGTTGGGATTTCCGATTATTTGAAGCGGGCGAAAGGATTTGAACTGGATAGGCTAATTGTTTTTACTGACTGCGTCATTCAAAGACATCGTTTCACCAGCAACTCCTAATGGCCATTGTTGTGTTTGTCAGCAGGGGAGTCTATTTTCTTGTGGATGAATATTATAATGGTTAGCCGCCATCACTTGTCAGTCTTTATTTTTATTGGCTGCAGCCAACTTTGACTTTCATGTGAATTTTATGTCTTGTGTGAGTCTGGTTTGTTGACTGTGATCGACGTAAGATCGTTCATGAGACGAGAGCGGTGACTCGAAGGTCCCCGTTTTTATCATTCTCATCCCACATGGAAGGTCAGGACTCGAACGCGCCCGCATTTGTTGCAGTTTGGAATACTGTGGCCATTATTCTTTATTCTTGCATTAGTCATGGTGAAGGACACGGCTTCTTTCGTCTCTTGTGTTAATCGGTTGACACTAAAATTAATGTTACGGGGTTGCGGCGGAAATAGATTTGGCGTAAAGAGCAGAGGATCTTGGTTCTGTCTTATTTTGTGTCTGTCTCTCGTTGGCTTCAGACAAGTACGAGTATATATTGTACTTGTTGGATATGTAGAACTTATTTCGCGTAAACGCGTTTCTTCTTGACGCGGAGGGGTTGGCTCCAGGAAGTGCTAACCTTCCTGCTCCCTGTAAGTAATTTGTGAGGAGGTTGGTAACCCCCATGCCCTTCACCCTAGCTGCTACCCACCTAAGTCGGCTAACTACCAGGTGAATGATCAAGTAATGTAAAAGCCGGAAGTGCAGTTCAGTAACTGCACTTAAATTTGCTATCCAGTGAGTACACACACACACGTTTGATATAATTGTGTATGTAGGTAATAGTGTGATGAAAACAACTTGCATATAGAGGAAGCTAAGCGCTATAGGAATTAAAGTTACAGGAAAAACATATTCGGTTATGAGCTTTGGCAGCATGTAAACATAGAAATAAAACGACTGAGGGAAAAACTATGAAATTGCATATCCGTGGAATTAGGTAGCGAGTTACGTACAATATGTTTTCTTTTGTTTTCATACCATTCGTGCCGATATGTAATTACGCTGAGAACATCTAACTCATGCCGTGAATTGAGGTTGTATAAATTTCACTAAATGTCATACCCTCGGCTTACGTCTTCACACAAGCCTCTCAAGATTCGTGTCGTAATATGATAATGAAAATGCACGATGCTGTCGCACTATGATTACTCTCGTACTGCCTACACATTTGCTTGCTTTAATCCAAAAAAAGGTCCGGGCATAAGTAGAGTAGGGTACATTTCATGAAGTGGATGATTTTAAAATATGCTGCTGCAAGAACGTTGCTAGTCGAGTCTTGTTGCAGTCTTGAAGAGGTCGAGCAGTGGATAGTGAGTCAGAGAGAAAGAATCATGAATGATAAAACTTATTACTTTTCAAACTTTAATTGTATGGTAGGTAATACGTTACAATGCGTTAGCAAACAACAGAGTATCAAGTAAAGACATCACCTCCAATTTGATGTTTGTTTTCGAGTCGTCTTCCTCCGCATTTGATTGAATTTAGATGTAAAGCTGAAACATTTGAAAAGTGAAGCCTCCCCTTCTTGAATGTATTTATTTGCGGCTTTTAGTCATTTGACATCACTTTAGGTTATTTTATTTTTTTTATTTCACCATCTCTCACGAACTGAATGTCAGCAGTTTTATGTTTACTGTTAGCTCTCAAGAAACTACTTTTATTTATGCCGTGGTGGTTTTTGTGTGGCTGTTGGTTGACATTCATTTACTCTGCATATGCTTTTTTTATATGTAAATTTGCAAATATGCAGTATTTTCTGAATAGATAGACACAAGACAAACTTGAGGCTTTAAGGACTGCATCACCTGCCCGAATACCACTAGATCTGATCTATTATTTGTTTGCCTTTGGTGGACTGAGAATCAGTGTCAACTTCAGCATTTGTTCGTAGATTGTCGAGAACAGTACCAGCTACGACTAGGGAGTGGCGGTTTCCATTAGTTTATCATTCTTTGTGTTGACGTATTCAGTGGATCTGTTTCGATTAGAAAGTAGATAACGTTTTTCAGCCTATGAAAGAACAAGCTACGAATGAAAGAGGGAAGAAATATCATTTGGCTACACTGCACTGTTGTCCATCCGTATTGACGAAGAGTTGTCGTCCTTTTCTTTTCAGTAGTGTTTTAGTTTGAATGTTGGTTTGCTGCAAGGAGCACTCTCTCTCTCTCTCTCTCTCTCTCTCTCTCTCTCTCTCTCTCTCTCTCTCTCTCTCTCTCTCTCTCTCTCTCTCTCTCATCGTTTTAGTTGAAGTAGACAGCAATAGTACTTTTTTGTCGATGGTGTTATTATTTTCTGTGACAGAAGTCTTCATGTCATTGACGTATTTTCTTGAGCTCCAGGGTTCAGTGGTGGGTGACTTAATATGAGGTAATTCTCTGCCATTCTTATCTCTACTCTGAGTCCCTCTCGGTGTCTTATCTACCCTATCGTCTGAAAAAAACACAACACTGCTCAGTCTTATCGTTCCGTTTCCTTGATTTAAATGCCCTTCCCCATGTCTTCTCAGATAAAAATACGGATCAGGTCTTCTTTGTTGAGGTTCCCTGTGGCCTGGAAATATCCATGATTATCATTCTCTTTATCCCGGCCCTTCATCTGTAGAGGAATTGTCGACCTATACCAACCAAGGGGACGAGTGCAGACCAGAAAAAGCTACTGCATTCACGGGTGCGTGGATGCAAGCGTGCGCCTAGGTATTGGACCACAGCCAGCGGTCTTGTTTGCCCTCATTGATAAGGTCCCTTTGCCGTACAACCATCATCGTCCTTGGTGGCGCTCTTAGTCCTGTCTTTCTACACCAGAACCCGTGATTGCAGTTCCTATTGCGATGGAAATGCCATGCCGTTGTCACACTTGTATACATTTGGGATGTCCAGTGAGGTAACTCCCTTGGCCACCGAACCCCTCCTTTTTGTCTAGACAAAGAAAGAGAGAGAACAACTTACACCTTTTTTGTACGAAACTATCAATCGCTCGCAGCCGTTCCCTTCCATAACCTCTCCTTCCCCTCGCCCCAGCTTGCGATTGAAAGCCAAGCGCAAGTGGCTGGAATTTGGAATCTTTCCAACTGGAGCTCTCGAGATGTGAAGCGGGTTGAGGGTGATGATCTAGTGAATTTTACACTCATCGTATCTTTATGAATAGTAATGTTTGTGATACACATAGTACATGTTAGAACTTTTTGTGTTTTTTCAAAGGCCATGTTTTGAAGTAGGTTCTGGAACACAAAGGATAAAAAATACGCACAAGCTAATGAACTTCGCTGATGATGTTTCGTTGGGAATTCAGTAGAGGCTTCTATCTGTACGAGAAAAATTGTGTGATGATAGTAGTATGTCATCGCGTTTGCACATTACAGTTTGTCGTGCAATGAATGTGTTAATAAGGTTTCTTTTTTGAAGTTTCAATGTGTATAGGAAGATTTGGGTCAGGTTGCGGTTAGTTTCCAGTTCAGCAGTAGATGACCCTACGCGGTGTGGATATTGTGAATGATCGAAAGCTGTTGAGTTTGTGGTTAAAGATGACCTCACCGGATCCATTTGCTCAGAACAAGACCACCATAAGATTTCGAACGTTCCATGTTGGTTTCCGTTGAAAGAAAATTTTGGAAAACAACGGTCTTGAAAATGGTATCGCAGTTCACGGCAGTGGGATCTGTCGGTTATATCGTTTTATCATTGCTGGTTTCAATTAACAGCTTGAATTATGTATCATTGTCATCTTTAAGGATTGCTTCAGCAAAAATAAAACTAACATGGATTTTTTTTATATTTCACCTAAAGTAAATGATTTTGTAAATATCAATGAGTAAGTATCGGTTTCAAGGGGTAGTGTTTTTTTTATTGATGTTTGTAATGTATTGTAGTTATTGGTTGTCATCTTTCACTCTATCATTGAGCGTACTATGGTTGCAAGTGGTTTATAAAGCGTTTCACAATCATTGTGTTTATTTGTTTATGTCAGTTAGTCTCATATATCTATTGCCTCTCAGTGAGAAGCGTGTTTCCATCTTTTACGTGGGTTTTCTTGAACGTTTCCCTTATGTGTAGCCATCGTTGTTGGTTTTAATAACCACGAGAATACGACGTGTTTAAGCAGCTGGTGGGTGGATTCATTCTAGTGCTCGGTAGTGATTTACGTCGTCCTTTTGGTAGATGATTGGTGCAGTTTTGGTGGAAATTATCGTCGTGTATACGTCCGTGTCTGTCTGTGAAGGGTAACGGACATCATTTGTTTGCTCTGATAGATATCCTCTCGGCTGCGTTCTTAAGAGTTTCAGAAGTGGCCCGAGTCACGTCTTTAAAGGAATGGAAGGGGAATGAGAGCAGTTAAAAAGAGAATCTTGTAGCATCCACCCCCTCCTACCCCTCCCCCTCCCCCACCCTCCTCTTTTCCTCTATTCACCGACGGAAAGATTTTAATAGTACCTCTCCTTGTTGAAGAACCTCTTAAGGTACTTCCTGAATGACTTGGATGGCCATTGGCCGAGAGAGAGGCAGATTACGCCTCTGCATGACTTTTATCCATTTATGCACAGGACTTGTGGTCTCTCTTTAGGGGGACATAATGTGGGGCAGGTTTCAGCACTCACTATATTAAGCGTCGTTAGGTTCGGGCATGCTACAAATTGATCGTAATGAACAGGTGTTGCCAAGTCTCTCTCTCTCTCTCTCTCTCTCTCTCTCTCTCTCTCTCTCTCTCTCTCTCTCTCTCTCTCTCTCTCTCTAGCGTAAGTATGGTAAAGGTTTCCGCGTTTTGCCCCATCACCATGTACTGGCAACTAAGGTATTTCCCCATAATTAAATCGCTAAGATTTGTGAACTGTGCCCAAGTATATATGAAGAAAGGATGTCACTTGCAATGGGAGCTCCTACAAGCCGCCATGCTGTTGTGGATGCACCCAGTACTTGAGAATTGAAGATTCCTTTCATTATGTGTATGTACGTGCAGTGGAGACATTTATGACGGCAGAATACTGTACGTGTTCATACGACTTAATCGATACTGGGGAGAAAAGGCTGCCACTCGAGCCGCGCATTCACATTATTACTCAAATGAGCATCAATTACACTAGGAATTTCTCTCTCTCTCTCTCTCTCTCTCTCTCTCTCTCTCTCTCTCTCTCTCTCTTACTTAGGAATTTCGGATTTTTAAAGATACTGTTTGTGAATATTAGTGAAATTTACCTTATGACGAGATTACTGGTCGTATTTGTACTCAGATTTCTTAATTAATGTTCAGTTGTGGTAATGGGGTGACCTCATTTTGCCTAATGACTGACCTCATGCTGCGAAGCCAAGTGCGCGTACACTTCGGGTAATTGAATTATCGTTTTATTCCGTGTAATGTATCTTTCACGTGAGATGTCTTAGGAATTATTTAGTCGTTTTCATTGTAGGCGATAGATGACGCCCAACAAATTAGAGAGCAATAACGGTTAAATTCGGATAATCTGTCATTAATATAAAAATGCTATGTTAGACTTTAAAATATCCTTTTGTAAATTCGTTGTACTTAGGAATTTATTTTGTGTGCTGTTCATTATATAGTGTAAATTATTTTAATATGGCTTATTGTGTGGCAGAAAATGCCAGATTCAGTCGATTATTAGCCACTAATTCAGTGAACATTTGTCTTCGGCGATGACAAGCACATGTATATTTTTATATGTTGGGAAAGGATGAAATATCTCAATTAAGAGACGTGGCATTACCTTGAATACTTGTTGATATGTGTTTCGGTGTCGTCTTCGGGTATTCATTTCTCTTCAGTCCTGGTTCTTTCTTGAGAGTTTCGGCATCGGTGTCTTCTACGTAAACAACGCGGTCTTTCTTTCAGGCATTAAAGTCTTAGCAAGCAAACAAGGCACGTTATGGGAGAGCGGCATACGCCCCTTGCTCTGTGCCAACATTGCGTATATATAAGTGGCTCAGCTTAAAGTCGAACTGCTCTTTAGCCAGTTCCCTTTTCTCGCTGTCCTACTCTCTCTCTCTCTCTCTCTCTCTCTCTCTCTCTCTCTCTCTCTCTCTCTCTCTCTCTCTCTCTCTCCACTTATGCATTTGTCCATCGTGGTTTTCTCGAAGCCATAGCTTGTGTAGCCACAGGAGTGTGTTGGCAGTTATTAGACGTATTACGTAACGCAGTCTCTGGATGCTACTGGTCACGGAGGAGCTTTTTATTTTAACCATGGTAGTAGATGAGCTCCTGAAGACGTTTACTAATGCGACTTTTGCTTGTGTCTTAATCTCGCATTCACCGAACCTTTCTTGACGAGCTTTGTTAACGTTTGTCGAGACAGATGGGACCTGAACGATACGAGGTGTTTGTACATTTTTGTCCAAGGGAAAGGCAGTATTCATTTTCTCTCTTCCCAAGTCTTAATGTAAGAAAAGTGCGTTTTCTTTTGTCAAAAGTACGAAGCATAATGCGGAATACCTTTTACATTTCCTTAATGCGCTGATTCACTGGACTGTGAGGTATATTTTATATTATTCTTGTCTTTGTTTGCTGTGCTATTTATAACATTGTGAAGAGCTGCAACTTTCCATTTTTGTTGGGTGTCATTTTCTCTCTGCGTTACATTTTATTGTATTTAATTAATTAAAAATATATTGTACTTTTTACATTATTATATTACAGTTCGTTATTTATTTATGAATCTCTCTCTCTCTCTCTCTCTCTCTCTCTCTCTCTCTCTCTCTCTCTCTCTCTCTCTCTCTCTCTCTCTCTCTCAAAAGTGTATGGACCTTTGGACGTTTTAGATTTGGCTGTTGACCGAAGTTAAATATATTTTCTAATTGCATAAAACTAGGTTTTTGACAGACAGGTGGATAGACAAACCGATTCATTGGACCATGCAGTGAAATTGTGCGGACGAATTGCGACTTTGGCTTTGGCCTTTTATCCAAGTTGGTTGGTTCTTCTAGGACTGAGGCTGAGTAGCTACATTTCCTGTCGGTGGCGAAGTGGCTGTCAGATTAATATCACTCAAGTTTTTGAAAGTTTTTTTATTGTGATATCTGCTTTTTTATATTGATGTTGCTAATTTGGTTTCTATATCACTTGCACTTCTGTAGATGATGTAGGATTCAGTTGTGATCATTAAGGTTACTGCAGCGGCTAGGAATCTTGTCTTCTATCTTTGGTCGTGTGATTAGTTTTGTTGATGGGTTTAAAAGGGAAAATAAAAGCTTAGTATAGTCAGTAGAGCTGAGGCGTAATTTCTCTGGGGTTACTCATTACTAAGGATGTTTATGTCGGGGCTTATCTAGCAGTAGTACATGGAAATGTGGCTTTCAAGCCTTGGCTCTGCTCCGCTAGACGTGTGGCATTGGGCTTATCAGTTGGAACCAGAACTCATTTTCGTGTAAAAGTCTAGCGAAACAAAAAAGAGAGAGCACGGGAATTGTTTTTAAATTGATCAAGGTTTATTCAAGGAATAAATCGACAGTAGCATAGGAAAATGTTCTCCCTCTCAAAAAAAAAAAAATTAAATAAGTAAATAAATAAATTTGCGTTGGGAATAACGTCACTGTGAATGAAGACACATTTCATGTGCATTTTTAATGCATTTGTATGAATAGGCAGTATTGTAACCGCTGTCAAAATTACTGATTTATCCGGTTGAGCCGCTGCTTAAATCTGAGTTTCAGGTATTTTAGAAGTTATCATTTTTAACCTGTGAAATAGCATATATAGAGAAGCAAAAGGTTGGATCTTGTGATGGAATTCCAGTGCGGAAACGAATTGACAATAACAGATAGGTACATTTTAATGTCCCCGTCAAAAATTTTCCCTTTTCACATTGCTTACTTGGCTTAGAAAGCAGTATACATGTGATAGATGAAAAACCGTCGCCTTTCATTGTCGTCAATACAATTTATAAACGGCAAGACATGCAGCTGTATGGCCGAAATTGCCCCATTGCAGGGCTTGACAGCCTGATTTTCATCAAATCAAATCAAGGCGTCTAGCTATTTACTTAGGTTTTAAGTTTGAAATATAAGGAATCTGTATTGTTAATTTCCTCATTCTGGTGGTATGAGATGAAATAGTTCTCACGAAAAAAAAAAAAAAACGAACGACTGCGGCTTAAGTGAAAAATAACTTTTGCCTAAATAAGCTTTTAAATGAAAGTTAGAGAATACACGCTCAGGTGTGATGATGATGGGCAAAAACAGTAGACGATTAGACAGATAAGATCAATTGATAGGGTTAAAGACGACTCGTTCGTTCGAGAAATAAGGTTGAGAGGACAAGGTCTGGTCTGCTCGAAGGGAAGGCAATGATTAGAGAGGGATAAGACTCGCGTTGGTTCACTTCTGGGATAGATAAAAGGCTAGATTTTGTAATATCGGCTATGATTGACTTTTGATCATTAAAATGTGTAACTCTGAAACATGTCTAAACTTGACCTCTGCCTAGTTTCTATCGATAAGAAAATTGAATCTTCATTGGTGGAAAAAGTAAAAGTATAGCCTAGGTTTTTTAAGGTGACCGTTGAAGCTTTTATCCCTTTTTTTCCTCTTGTCTACTTGACTTGTCGAAATGAAATGTTTGCCAGTGTGTTAGCAAGTTAAGCAAGCTGAAATTTCCGCATAAATAATTTCCCGTGTTTTTCATATTAATATTCATATATACATATCCATTCATACATCTCACGTGAAAGTGATTTACATTGGCATAATGACTTGGATATTCTTATTGTTGGAATAATGTAAGATTGCGCGAAACTGCTTGGTTCTGTGTTGTACACCATATTTTCAGTTATTCAAAAAAATTTACCGCTGAACTTTTATTCTTTGAGCAATTGTAAGATATCAAGAACATGTTACACTAGTTCAAGACAGAAATGTTGCTGCCGTGGTTACGGCTGAATGTTCTTGCTGCGAGGGTGGGGGCCAGATCATGGTTTTCAGAAAAGACTTAAATGGAATGCCGCAGCTGTGTGAAAATATCTCCCTGCAACCCCTCTGGAGGTCATGTGGATTGCTTCCAGATTCTTCAAGGGCACAAGAGGGGTACACTTGCATTGAGTGTCTTTCTTTTTACTAACAGGAACTTTTAGAGACTGAGCAATGAAAATCATTCCTTCATTCTTGTGGATAAAGCACCAGTTTATTAGATATATACATAGAACTTTGTAACCCTCTTAAACCTACAGTGAGTTTTTTTCTCTGCATTGTGCGTACCCCCTTAACTGTAAATCTTTGCAATGTTTGTAAAGCCCTGCCCCTTGCACTCGCTCCAAGTTCAGTTCTGGCTTTTCTACATTTCCTCCTACAGATCATCGATTGTGCACGTATGCCAGCATTTTTGTGAATGTACAGTATGTATGTATGTATGTATGTGTATATACACATAGACACAGAAGCAAAGAAATAGGAAATCGCAACGTGATAGCAGTTCAGTACCAGAACAATTTCGTATTGCTGGAAAGATCCGAAACTTAATATTACGTCCATGTAAATGTCATCTGGTAACCATGTTGCTTCAATTATGAGGAGAGCTCTACTACTCTCAATTCCGTTTTAGGATCCTTATCATTCTAATAGATATGGTGTAGCATATGAAAGAATCTTATCAGAATCACATTCATTTTTATAGCATCAAACCATCCTTCACATTTATGTCCTAAGAATTTTTTCTCTAAAAATAAATCCTTTCTGGCATATTTGGAATGTTATGATTCATCAAACTAACGTTATTGACATGTGATAAGCTATCTGCAGCATTATCAGTACACTAGTCTTTGATTATTAACATGATGATTTCGACACAATGCTTAATTTGGGATTTTCATTTTTCTCTTAAGTACCTTCGTTGAATGATAGCGCCATTGGTTACAGAAGGAACTGTGATCCAGAAAATGATAAAGATACTTACAGTAAAAAGATACAAAGCGTTAGAAATCGAGAACGTTATTAGGAAATGCTGAAGCTGCAAAGACGGCACAGTAGTCCAGTTCATGGGCTATGTCGGAAAGGTTGAGTTGTGCGAGGAAGCACGAGTCGAGAGAAATTTGTCATTATTTGTTAACGTGAGCACACGATTACCCAGAACAAGCCAGAAGACCGTTAACTTTCCGACTAAGTTCCCACAGAAGAAAACAAACTGAAGTCTTACAAAAAGTAGTGATATCTGGAGATGCCCTCCTCTGTAACATCCAGGACATCTTGTCCCATGTATGATTTTCGGTATATATTCAGGTGGATTTCTTCGTATGTAGATGTGGAAACAACCAAAACTACAGTAGAGGTGGAGGAAGAGTAAATTTGATATTTTTATTATAGTGTATGATATCTGATGGCCCATCGTCTTGATACTGTTCAATATCTAAATAGAATCGTCACATATCTCATATGGTGGGCAGATGCCTTTTCTTGCGGCTGTAGAATATAACTCGAGTTACGTATTTGTATACATTTAAGTTATCCCCGTTCCTACGACCTTTGGTAATTGAAGGTATTTCCAAAATGTTTATTTTCACGAAATTATTAAGATAACGGGTAACTGATTAGATTGCCAAGTCGTTGATATACTGTATGTTGCGTCAGATGTCGATTGTCTCTTTTTTTTTTTAATTGCTCTAAAATTTATACGTATGAATGCATACCTCCTTTTTTTTTATCTCCTTTCATATCACGTTTGGAAGTTAGACCCGTCCGTGCTATAGCGTTTCACACTGACATGAATCTTGATTTACTCATCCGTACATCTAAGCTGGTGTGACCTTATTTAATATTTGTGACTAAGAAATTGTCTACGGCAGAGTAGCAACCTCGTTTTTAAAATCCCTTGTATGCTTGGAGTGTGATTTATTGTATTTGGGCCAGACGAATAAAGAATTAAATGTCAGAATAAGTCACTTAGAACTATATATAAAAAAAATGCCCTATTGTACACCCAAGTGAAATATCGCATAGAATTGATTGGTCCAGTATTAATGTAAACCTCTTAGAATCTACATTATCAAACAAAAAAAATACAGCAGTTTAACTCCTGCTCAATTACTCTTGAGTCTATTTTGTGCCATCTGAAGATTATGTGGAACACTCTAGCTATAACTTTGTAAATCCAGTATCTCTGTTAATTCAGGCAGTGGTTCGTCAACTGAAGATCAGCCTGAAATGTAGTGGCCTTTGTTAGCACTAATAGTTTTACTCCTTTGGTTACAGGTTTTTTTTTTCTATAAACGAGTCTTTTTGTTTTGTGCCAATAATATACTAAAAGGAAACGAGGTGGAGTGTTCACTGTTATCAAGGAAAACTTTTGCAAGGATGTAGATATCAATGAAAGAATGTGTAAACTCGATCCACCAATTTAGAGATATGTAAAATGTATAGATTTGAAGGAAGATAAGTGACATGAGACAAGAGCAAATGTGAGCATGGGCGCCCGCATAAGCAAGCAGATTTTTAAATCAAGTACTGACCTCATACGCTAACCAGTTTACTACTGTTGCTGCTCCTTTTTCCCCCACTTGTCAGGTGCGAATATTTGGTTTCCAACCGTCTGTCACTCGAGCGTGAATAGTCCTCTTGAATATGTCTTAGTTATAGTGACGGAACCGGTCAGAATTTTCACCTTTTGTGTCTTTTTCCCGTCGGCATATATTCATATACATACGTACATACATACATGCTTAAAAACACTCTAAAGTACCTATGCTAATTTGTTAATCATCCATACGCTTAGCGAGCTTATTATGCAGGATTGCCTTCGATAAGGGAGTCGAAGCCGACCGATGGGCATTGTAAATTGTTTAACACGTTGTATGCCTCCCATATCTTCAAAGTTTTTCTGCATTCTTATCAAGTTCTTCCCACAGTTCCAGTCGCTGAAGGACATTATTCAAAGTTCTGAAAGAAATAGAATGATTGGAGACGCCGGTGTCAGAGCTTATAAGGTAGGGTGTCAGGGACGCTTGAGTGTCGTCATTCCAGCCCTGCTGCCGAAGCCGGTTTCCCTATCTGTTGATCGCACTGGAATGGCACTTGAGGGTTATCTGACGTATGGTGCTTCTTTCAGGTGCTGCACCATTGTCAGTTCCATGTTGGCTGAGGGTCAATTCCAGGTCGAATTCTGTTGAATTTTTAGCCGATCGATGGTGAATTCCAGGTCGAATGGTTTCAAGTTTTTTTAGTGAATTCCAAGTTGTGTCACAGTTACGAGCTTGCTGCACCTGTTCATCAGGCTGTTAGTCCAAATGAAGAGATAAGAGCATGTTCGCTTTTTGTGTTGCATGTATACATTCCCACGTTTATTATATTATGTTATGTAGGCCACTCTTAGTTTTTTCTAATGTTTATTCAAACATTTTTGTGTGCATGCGACTTTGCTTAGTAAATCTTGGTTTCCATTGTATATCTAGACTCTGCTTGATGTCAGAAGCTCAAAAACGCACGCGCGCGTATACTTTACATTATTTGCGTGCCGCAGATGAAATGTAACAGATAATCCATTGAGAGTATGACGCGTGACTGCTTATTCATTGTATTATTGCCAGAGCGGGAGAGCTGAATCTGGGCTGCCTAGGTGCACGTGATTACTCTCGTTGATACACATACGAAGTCTCCAAAGCGGGGGATGATTTCCAAGGGTGTCGATTCAGCCCTGGTATCACGATTTCCTGGTGATGGATTGCCTCGTCGGTATCTTCCTCACTCGGTTTTGCATGGCATTTCGTGGTGCAGACAATGGCGGCGGTTGGGAGGAGCAATGGGGATTTACGTGTTTCGTCTTGGGCCGAGACAGTTATCCAGAAGAACATATCCATACATTGTTCCTATTTAATTTCGGATCGAGAAGAAAGGAGCTTAAACGTGAACCAGTTCGTAGGGCTCTGTTTACATGTCATCGAGACAAGTTACTGGCTTGCTTTGCATTTACTGGGGATGTGTAAGTGTAAACTCATTTTTTTTTTAGCATAATTTTTTATGTAACTGGAGAGAGCCTTGCATATTTATTAGATAGAATTACATTGGTCATAGTGTTTGGAAGCTACTTTGCATATTCCTGATTGTATGTTCCAGAATTCTCTAGATCAGTTTTTGGTAGGTGATGTTAAGAGTGTAACTTTAAAACATAAGTCTTCATTCCCATAGTTATTGTAGCGATCGTTGCTGTTAATCGGTGTTTTGCTGTTTGGCGATTTATCAATCTCTTCGCGCTGCTTTGAACATTTTACCTGCGGGCATTCTCTTTCTTAAGCATGTTTTTCAAGTTAATGGGCTTAGTAGGCTTGTTTTTTATGAGTATGGCAATTTGAGTGATATATTTGCATTTGTCGTCATCAAATCCACCCGCGCAGATCTTCGCATATTTTTGAATAAAAGACTTTATATCCAGTTCTTGTGAAGGACCTTTGTTATGTACAAGGCTGTGTGAGACTATTGCAAAATGTTGCACTGGATTCAACTGACATTTTTGTTCTGGGAATGAAAACTGAACCGCATCGGGGGAAACTTGACGGAATCATCTCAATTGAGGAGGTTGCGTTGACGTCCATTGTGCCGCATCACTTCTAGAGGGAGATTTTCTGCGCGACATCAAGGTTACATTCCAAGTTGGTCGATGATAGATTATGAATGATTATGATAGCTGACTTCTCGCACATCGTCGAGAATAGAGTCGGGGGCTATGAGAGAGAGAGAGAGAGAGAGAGAGAGAGAGAGAGAGAGAGAGAGAGAGAGAGAGAGCCCTTGCTCCTAATATCAGTCAGGGAAGGAAGCCCTTCAATCGCCGAGAGGGATCTCTGCTGCCGCCTCACTTTCTACTTCTCTGTGTCACTCCATGTGTGAGAGAGGAAGCAAGAGCAGGAGACCAGGGCTCTGCACCACAGCTCCCTTGTCAAGTCACATCATGAGGCTCTTGTTTCTCTGTGTACTTATTGCCATGGGCAACAAGTCAGAATCATTTCGTCCTAAAAATAACAGCGATTACAATCATGCTTCTCTCTCTCTCTCTCTCTCTCTCTCTCTCTCTCTCTCTCTCTCTCTCTCTCTCTCTCTCTCTCTCTCTCTCATATATATATATATATATATATATATATATATATATATATATATATATATATATATATATATATATATATATATATATATATATATATATATATATATATACACATATGTGTGTGTGTGTGAGAGAGAGAGATTTTGGACTGGCTAAAACTCCTTTTTATCAGAGAGAGAGAGAGAGAGAGGTGGGTGGGTAGGGTAAAATAAGGCTTCGGCCATTTTAGGTTAAGGTCCAAGCATCCCCATCTTGAAGCATCTATTAAGTAATCATCGAGGCTCGCCATTTTTGGCTACGATCAGATATGTCTCACCGTCTGCGTTTGTTTCGTGATTTCATAGGCAGAGGG